>NW_027464678.1:360000-465000 GCF_043290135.1 Rhipicephalus microplus
CAAAAACGACGTCATCTAACGAGATAGTGTTGTTTTATTGCGAGTAGGAAACTGCGATAGGTAAAATGTTGTGAAAGCACACAAAACGGCATGAACAAGCCAAATACTGCGTGTTGTACCGTTACAAGTGCGAAAGTGCTATGTTGTGACATTCTCGGTAAAGCGCATGCAAGTATCGTGAAACCTTAAAGAACGATGTCATTTAGCGAGATACAGCGTTCTGTACTGTAATAAGTTGGTGAGAAACTGTGAGGTCAAGCAAATATCGTAATTGTGAACGAAACAGTGTAATTGAGCGTCTTTAGATACAAGTGCGAATGTTAGGTTAGGTTGACATATCAAACGTCGTAAAACCGCATTAAACAATGTCACTTAGTGAGATGTAGTGTTTTTCAACATTACAAGTCGGGAACTACGATATCTAAAGTGAAAGCGCATGAAACCGTCGTAATCTTGTAGAAAACATTGTAAAGTGGCGAGTAAAACGTTTTCTAACGATAGAAGTGCGAAGGTTAGGTTAGGTTAGGTTTAAGCTAGGTAGCGTCGTGAAACTACCAAAACGACGTCATCTAACGAGATAGTGTTGTTTTATAGCGAGTATTAAACTGCGATAGGTGAAATGTTGTGAAAGCACACAAAACGGCATGAACAAGCCAAATACTGCGTGTTCTACCGTTACAAGTGCGAAACTGCTATATTGTGATATTCTCGTTAAATCGCATGCAAGCATCGTGAAACCTTAAAGAACAATGTCATTTAGCGAGATACAGCGTTCTGTACTGCAATAAGTTGGTGAAAAACTGTGAGGTTATGCAAATATCGTAATTGTGAACAAAACAGTGTAATAGAGCGTTTTTAGATACAAGTGCGAATGTTAGGTTAGGTTAAGATATGAACCGTCGTAAAACCGCATTAAACAATGTCAATTACTGAGATGCAGTGTTTTTCACCATTAAAAGTGGGGAACTGCAATATTTAATGTGAAAGCGCTTGCAACCGTCGTTAGGTTAGGTTAGGTTAGTTTAGGTTTGGTTAGGTTAGGTTAGGTTAGCTTAGGTTAGGTTAGGTTGGGTTGGGTTAGGTTAGGTTCGGTTAGGTTAGGTTAGGTTAGGTTGGGTTAGGTTAGTTTAGGTTAGGTTAGGTTAGGTTAGGTTAAGTTGGGTTGGGTTAGGTTAGGTTAGGTTAGGTAAGGTTAGGTTAGGTTAGGTTAGGTTAAGGTATGAACCGTCGTAAAACCGCATTAAACAATGTCACTTAGTGAGATGCAGTGTTTTTCACCTTTACAAGTTGGGAACTGTGATATCTAATGTGAAAGCGCTTGAAACCGTCGTAATGTTGTAGAAAGCAATGTAAAGTAGCGAGTAAAACGTTTTCTAACGATAGAAGTGCGAAGGTCATGTTAGGTTGAGTTATGTTAGTTTAAGCTAGGTAGCGTCGTGAAACTACCAAAAACAACGTCATCTAACGAGATAGTGTTGTTTTATTGCGAGTACGAAACTGTGATAGGTGAAATGTTGTGAAAGCACACAAAACGGCATGAACAAGCCAAATACTGCGTGTTGTACCGTTACAAGTGCGAAACTGCTATGTTGTGATATTCTCGTCAAAGCGCATGCAAGCATCGTGAAACCTTAAAGAACGATGTCATTTAGCGAGATACAGCGTTCTGTACTGCAATAGGTTGGTGAAAAACTGTGAGGTTATGCAAATATCCTAATTGTGAACGAAACAGTGTAATATAGCGTTTTTTAATACAAGTGCGAATGTTAGGTTAGGTTAAGATATGAACCGTCGTAAAACCGCATTAAACAATGTCACTTAGTGAGATGCAGTGTTTTTCACCATTACAAGTAGGGAACTGCGATATCTAATGTGAAAGCGCTTGCAAACGTCATTAGGTTAGGTTAGGTTAGGATAGGTTAGGTTAGGTTAGGTTACGTTAGGTTAGGTTAGGTTAGGTTTGGTTAGGTTAGGTTAGGTTAGGTTAGGGTATGTTAGGTAAGGTTTGGTTAAGGTATGAACCGTCGTAAAACCGCAATAAACAATGTCACTTAGTGAGATGCAGTGTTTTTCACCTTTACAAGTTGGGAACTGCGATATCTAATGCGAAAGCGCTTGAAACCGTCGTAATGTTGTAGAAAGCAATGTAAAGTAGCGAGTAAAACGTTTTCTAACGATAGAAGTGCGAAGGTTATGTTAGGTTGAGTTATGTTAGTTTAAGCTAGGTAGCGTCGTGAAACCACCAAAAACGACGTCATCTAACGAGATAGTGTTGTTTTATAGCGAGTATTAAACTGCGATAGGTGAAATGTTGTGAAAGCACACAAAACGGCATGAACAAGCCAAATACTGCGTGTTCTACCATTACAAGTGCGAAACTGCTATATTGTGATATTCTCGTTAAATCGCATGCAAGCATCGTGAAACCTTAAAGAACAATGTCATTTAGCGAGATACAGCGTTCTGTACTGCAATAAGTTGGTGAAAAACTGTGAGGTTATGCAAATATCGTAATTGTGAACAAAACAGTGTAATAGAGCGTTTTTAGATACAAGTGCGAATGTTAGGTTAGGTTAAGATATGAACCGTCGTAAAACCGCATTAAACAATGTCAATTACTGAGATGCAGTGTTTTTCACCATTAAAAGTGGGGAACTGCGATATTTAATGTGAAAGCGCTTGCAACCGTCGTTAGGTTAGGTTAGGTTAGGTTAGATTAGGTTTGGTTAGGTTAGGTTAGGTTAGGTTAGGTTACGTTAGGTTAGGTTAGGTTAGGTTACGTTACGTTAGGTTAGGTTAGGTTAGGTAAGGATAATTTGGTTAGGTTAGGTCAGTTTAGGTTAGGTTAGGTTAGGTTAGGTTGGGTTGAGTTGGGTTAGGTTAGGTTAGGTTAGGTTAGGTTGGGTTAGGTTAGGTTAGGTTAGGTTAGGTTACGTTAGGTTAGGTTACGTTAGGTTAGGTTAGGTTAGGTTACGTTACGTTAGGTTAGGTTAGGTTAGGTAAGGATAATTTGGTTAGGTTAGGTCAGGTTAGGTTAGGTTGGGTTGGGTGTTGTTGGGTTGGGTTGGGTTAGGTTGGGTTAGGTTAGGTTAGGTTACGTTAGGTTAGGTCAGGTTAGGTTACGTTAGGTTATGTTAGGTTAGGTTAGGTTACGTTAGGTTAGGTTAGGTCAGGTAAGGTAAGGTTACGTTAGAATAGGTTAGGTTAGGTTACGTTAGGTTAGGTTAAGTTAGGTTAGGTTAGGTTTGGTTAGGTTAGGTTAGGTTAGCTTAGGTTAGGTTGGGTTAGGTTAGTTTGGGTTAGGTTAGGTTAGGTTAGGTTAAGTTGGGTTGGGTTAGGTTAGGTTAGGTTAGGTAAGGTTAGGTTAGGTTAGGTTAAGGTATGAACTGTCGTAAAACCGCATTAAACAATGTCACTTAGTGAGATGCAGTGTTTTTCACCTTTACAAGTTGGGAACTGTGATATCTAATGTGAAAGCGCTTGAAACCGTCGTAATGTTGTAGAAAGCAATGTAAAGTAGCGAGTAAAACGTTTTCTAACGACAGAAGTGCGAAGGTCATGTTAGGTTGAGTTATGTTAGTTTAAGCTAGGTAGCGTCGTGAAACTACCAAAAACAACGTCATCTAACGAGATAGTGTTGTTTTATTGCGAGTACGAAACTGCGATAGGTGAAATGTGAAAGCACACAAAACGGCATGAACAAGCCAAATACTGCGTGTTGTACCGTTACAAGTGCGAAACTGCTATGTTGTGATATTCTCGTTAAAGCGCATGCAAGCATCGTGAAACCTTAAAGAACGATGTCATTTAGCGAGATACAGCGTTCTGTACTGCAATAAGTTGGTGAAAAACTGTGAGGTTATGCAAATATCCTAATTGTGAACGAAACAGTGTAATAGAGCGTTTTTTAATACAAGTGCGAATGTTAGGTTAGGTTAAGATATGAACCGTCGTAAAACCGCATTAAACAATGTCACTTAGTGAGATGCAGTGTTTTTCACCAATACAAGTTGGGAACTGCGATATTTAATGTGAAAGCACTTGCAAACATCGTTAGGTTAGGTTAGGTTAGGTTAGGTTAGGTTACGTTAGGTTAGGTTTGGTTAGGTTAGGTCAGGTTAGGTTATGTTAGGTTAGGTTGGGTTAGGTTAGGTTAGGTTACGTTAGGTTAAGGTATGAACCGTCGTAAAACCGCAATAAACAATGTCACTTAGTGAGATGCAGTGTTTTTCACCTTTACAAGTTGGGAACTGCGATATCTATTGTGAAAGCGCTTGAAACCGTCGTAATGTTGTAGAAAGCAATGTAAAGTAGCGAGTAAAACGTTTTCTAACGATAGAAGTGCGAAGGTTATGTTAGGTTATGCTAGTTTAAGCTAGGTAGCGTCGTGAAACCACCAAAAACGACGTCATCTAACGAGATAGTGTTGTTTTATTGCGAGTACGAAACTGCGATAGGTAAAATGTTGTGAAAGCACACAAAACGGCATGAACAGGCAAAATACTGCGTGGTTACCGTTACAAGTGCGAAACTGCTATATTGTGAAATTCTCGTTAAATCGCATGCAAGCATCGTGAAACCTTAAAGAACAATGTCATTTAGCGAGATACAGCGTTCTGTACTGCAATAAGTTGGTGAAAAACTGTGAGGTTATGCAAATATCGTAATTGTGAACAAAACAGTGTAATAGAGCGTTTTTAGATACAAGTGCGAATGTTAGGTTAGGTTAAGATATGAACCGTCGTAAAACCGCATTGAACAATGTCAATTACTGAGATGCAGTGTTTTTCACCATTAAAAGTGGGGAACTGCGATATTTAATGTGAAAGCGCTTGCAACCGTCGTTAGGTTAGGTTAGGTTAGGTTAGGTTAGGTTTGGTTAGGTTAGGTTAGGTTAGGTTAGGTTAGATTAGGTTAGGTTGGGTTGAGTTGGGTTAGGTTAGGTTAGGTTAGGTTAGGTTGGGTTAGGTTAGGTTAGGTTAGGTTAGGTTACGTTAGGTTAGGTTACGTTAGGTTAGGTTAGGTTAGGTTACGTTAGGTTAGGTTAGGTTAGGTAAGGATAATTTGGTTAGGTTAGGTAAGGTTAGGTTAGGTTAGGTTAGGTTGGGTTGGGTGTTGTTGGGTTGGGTTGGGTTAGGTTGGGTTAGGTTAGGTTAGGTTACGTTAGGTTAGGTTAGGTTAGGTTACGTTAGGTTATATTAGGTTAGGTTAGGTTACGTTAGGTTAGGTTAGGTCAGGTAAGGTTAGGTTACGTTAGAATAGGTTAGGTTACGTTAGGTTAGGTTAAGTTAGGTTAGTTTACGTTTGGTTAGGTTAGGTTAGGTTAGCTTAGGTTAGGTTAGGTTGGGTTGGGTTAGGTTAGGTTGGGTTAGGTTAGGTTAGGTTAGGTTAGGTTGGGTTAGGTTAGTTTAGGTTAGGTTAGGTTAGGTTAGGTTAAGTTGGGTTGGGTTAGGTTAGGTTAGGTTAGGTAAGGTTTGGTTAGGTTAGGTTAGGTTAGGTTAAGGTACGAACCGTCGTAAAACCGCATTAAACAATGTCACTTAGTGAGATGCAGTGTTTTTCACCTTTACAAGTTGGGAACTGTGATATCTAATGTGAAAGCGCTTGAAACCGTCGTAATGTTGTAGAAAGCAATGTAAAGTAGCGAGTAAAACGTTTTGTAACGATAGAAGTGCGAAGGTCATGTTAGGTTGAGTTATGTTAGTTTAAGCTAGGTAGCGTCGTGAAACTACCAAAAACAACGTCATCTAACGAGATAGTGTTGTTTTATTGCGAGTACGAAACTGCGATAGGTGAAATGTTGTGAAAGCACACAAAACGGCATGAACAAGCAAAATACTGCGTGTTGTACCGTTACAAGTGCGAAACTGCTATGTTGTGATATTCTCGTTAAAGCGCATGCAAGCATCGTGAAACCTTAAAGAACGATGTCATTTAGCCAGATACAGCGTTCTGTACTGCAATAAGTTGGTGAAAAACTGTGAGGTTATGCAAATATCGTAATTGTGAACAAAACAGTGTAATAGAGCGTTTTTAGATACAAGTGCGAATGTTAGGTTAGGTTAAGATATGAACCGTCGTAAAACCGCATTAAACAATGTCAATTACTGAGATGCAGTGTTTTTCACCATTAAAAGTGGGGAACTGCGATATTTAATGTGAAAGCGCTTGCAACCGTCGTTAGGTTAGGTTAGGTTAGGTTAGGTTTGGTTAGGTTAGGTTAGGTTAGGTTAGGTTAGGTTAGGTTAGATTAGGTTAGGTTGGGTTGAGTTGGGTTAGGTTAGGTTAGGTTAGGTTAGGTTGGGTTAGGTTAGGTTAGGTTAGGTTAGGTTAGGTTACGTTAGGTTAGGTTACGTTAGGTTAGGTTAGGTTAGGTTACGTTAGGTTAGGTTAGGTTAGGTAAGGATAATTTGGTTAGGTTAGGTAAGGTTAGGTTAGGATAGGTTAGGTTGGGTTGGGTGTTGTTGGGTTGGGTTGGGTTGGGTTAGGTTGGGTTAGGTTAGGTTAGGTTACGTTAGGTTAGGTTAGGTTAGGTTACGTTAGGTTATGTTAGGTTAGGTTAGGTTACGTTAGGTTAGGTTAGGTCAGGTAAGGTTAGGTTACGTTAGAATAGGTTAGGTTAGGTTACGTTAGGTTAGGTTAAGTTAGGTTAGGTTAGGTTTGGTTAGGTTAGGTTAGGTTAGCTTAGGTTAGGTTAGGTTGGGTTGGGTTGGGTTAGGTTGGGTTAGGTTAGGTTAGGTTAGGTTAGGTTGGGTTAGGTTAGTTTAGGTTAGGTTAGGTTAGGTTAAGTTGGGTTGGGTTAGGTTAGGTTAGATTAGGTAAGGTTAGGTTAGGTTAGGTTAGGTTAGGTTAAGGTATGAACCGTCGTAAAACCGCATTAAACAATGTCACTTAGTGAGATGCAGTGTTTTTCACCTTTACAAGTTGGGAACTGTGATATCTAATGTGAAAGCACTTGAAACCGTCGTAATGTTGTAGAAAGCAATGTAAAGTAGCGAGTAAAACGTTTTCTAACGATATAAGTGCGAAGGTTATGTTAGGTTGAGTTATGTTAGTTTAAGCTAGGTAGCGTCGTGAAACCACCAAAAACGACGTCGTCTAACGAGATGGTGTTGTTTTATTGCGAGTACGAAACTGCGATAGGTAAAATGTTGTGAAAGCACACAAAACGGCATGAACAAGCCAAATACTGCGTGTTGTACCGTTACTAGTGCGAAACTGCTATGTTGTGACATTCTCGGTAAAGCGCATGCAAGTATCGTGAAACCTTAAAGAACGATGTCATTTAGCGAGATACAGCGTTCTGTACTGTAATAAGTTGGTGAGAAACTTTGAGGTCAAGCAAATATCGTAATTGGGAACGAAACAGTGTAATTGAGCGTCTTTAGATACAATTGCGAATGTTAGGTTAGGTTGACATATCAACCGTCGTAAAACCGCATTAAACAATGTCACTTAGTGAGATGTAGTGTTTTTCAACATTACAAGTCGGGAACTACAATATCTAATGTGAAAGCGCATGAAACCGTCGTAATCTTGTAGAAAACATTGTAAAGTGGCGAGTAAAACGTTTTCTAACAATAGAAGTGCGACGGTTAGGTTAGGTTAGGTTAGTTTAAGCTAGGTAGCGTCGTGAAACTACCAAAAACGACGTCATCTAACGAGATAGTGTTGTTTTATAGCGAGTATTAAACTGCGATAGGTGAAATGTTGTGAAAGCACACAAAACGGCATGAACAAGCCAAATACTGCGTGTTCTACCGTTACAAGTGCGAAACTGCTATATTGTGATATTCTCGTTAAAGCGCATGCAAGCATCGTGAAACCTTAAAGAACAATGTCATTTAGCGAGATACAGCGTTCTGTACTGCAATAAGTTGGTGAAAAACTGTGAGGTTATGCAAATAACCTAATTGTGAACGAAACAGTGTAATAGAGCGTCTTTTAATACAAGTGCGATTGTTAGGTTAGGTTAAGATATGAACCGCGCTAAAACCGCATTAAACAATGTCACTTAGTGAGATGCTGTGTTTTTCACCATGACAAGTCGGGAACTGCGATATCTAATGTGAAAGCGCATGAAACCGTCGTAATCTTGTAGAAAACATTGTAAAGTAGCGAATAAAACGTTTTCTAACGATAGAAGTGCGAAGGTTCGGTTAGTTTGAGTTATGTTAGTTTAGGCTAGGTAGCGTCGTGAAACCACCAAAAACAACGTCATCTAACGAGATAGTGTAGTTTTAATGCGAGTACGAAACTGCGACAGGTAAAATGTTGTGAAAGCACTCAAAACGGCATGAACAAGCCAAATACTGCGTGTTGTACCGTTACAAGTGCGAAACTGCTCTGTTGTGACATTCTCGGTAAAGCGCATGCAAGTATCGTGAAACCTTAAAGAACGATGTCATTTAGCGAGATACAGCGTTCTGTACTGTAATAAGTTGGTGAGAAACTGTGAGGTCAAGCAAATATCGTAATTGTGAACGAAACAGTGTAATTGAGCGTCTTTAGATACAAGTGCGAATGTTAGGTTAGGTTGACATATCAACCGTCGTAAAACCGCACTAAACAATGTCACTTAGTGAGATGTAGTGTTTTTCAACATTACAAGTCGGGAACTACGATATCTAATGTGAAAGCGCATGAAACCGTCGTAATCTTGTAGAAAACATTGTAAAGTTGCGAATAAGACGTTTTCTAACGATAGAAGTGCGAAGGTTAGGTTAGGTTAGGTTAGATTAAGCTAGGTAGCGTCGTGAAACTACCAAAAACGACGTCATCTAACGAGAGTGCTGTTTTATTGCGAGTATTAAACTGCGATAGGTAAAATGTTGTGAATGCACACAAAACGGCATGAACAAGCCAAATACTACGTGTTCTACCGTTACAAGTGCGAAACTGCTATATTGTGATATTCTCGTTGAAGCGCATGCAAGCATCGTGAAACCTTAAAGAACGATGTCATTTAGCGAGATACAGCGTTCTGTACTGCAATAAGTTGGTGAAAAACTGTGAGGTTATGCAAATATCGTAATTGTGAACGAAACAGTGTAATAGAGCGTTTTTCAATACAAGTACGAATGTTAGGTTAGGTTAAGATATGAACCGTCGTAAAACCGCATTAAACAATGTCGCTTAGTGAGATGCAGTGTTTTTCACCATTACAAGTTGGGAACTGCGATATCTAATGTGAAAGCACTTGCAAACGTCGTTAGGTTAGGTTAGGTTACGTTAGGTTAGGTTTGGTTACGTTAGGTTAGGTTAGGTTATGTTAGGTTAGGTTGGGTTAGGTTAGGTTCGGTTACGTTAGGTTAAGGTATGAACCGTCGTAAAACCGCACTAAACAATGTCACTTAGTGAGATGTAGTGTTTTTCAACATTACAAGTCGGGAACTACGATATCTAATGTGAAAGCGCATGAAACCGTCGTAACCTTGTAGAAAACATTGTAAAGGGGCGAGTAAAACGTTTTCTAACGATAGAAGTGCGACGGTTAGGTTAGGTTAGGTTAGTTTAAGCTAGGTAGCGTCGTGAAACTACCAAAAACGACGTCATCTAACGAGATAGTGTTGTTTTATAGCGAGTATTAAACTGCGATAGGTGAAATGTTGTGAAAGCACACAAAACGGCATGAACAAGCCAAATACTGCGTGTTCTACCGTTACAAGTGCGAAACTGCTATATTGTGATATTCTCGTTAAAGCGCATGCAAGCATCGTGAAACCTTAAAGAACAATGTCATTTAGCGAGATACAGCGTTCTGTACTGCAATAAGTTGGTGAAAAACTGTGAGGTTATGCAAATATCCTAATTGTGAACGAAACAGTGTAATAGAGCGTTTTTTAATACAAGTGCGAATGTTAGGTTAGGTTATGATATGAACCGTCGTAAAACCGCATTAATAAATGTCACTTAGTGAGATGCAGTGTTTTTCACCATTACAAGTCGGGAACTGCGATATCTAATGTGAAAGCGCTCGCAAACGTCGTTAGGTTAGGTTAGGTTAGGTTAGGTTAGGTTAGGTTAGGTTAGGTTAGGTTAGGTTAGGTTAGGTTAGGTTTGGTTAGGTTAGGTTAGGTTAGGTTAGGGTATGTTAGGTAAGGTTTGGTTAGGTTAGGTTAGGTTGGGTTAGGTTAGGTTAGGTTACGTTAGGTTAAGGTATGAACCGTCGTAAAACCGCAATAAACAATGTCACTTAGTGAGATGCAGTGTTTTTAACCTTTACAAGTTGGGAACTGCGATATCTAATGTGAAAGCGCTTGAAACCGTCGTAATGTTGTAGAAAGCAATGTAAAGTGGCGAGTAAAACGTTTTCTAACGATAGAAGTGCGAAGGTTATGTTAGGTTGAGTTATGTTAGTTTAAGCTAGGTAGCGTCGTGAAACCACCAAAAACGACGTCGTCTAACGAGATAGTGTTGTTTTATTGCGAGTACGAAACTGCGATAGGTAAAATGTTGTGAAAGCACACAAAACGGCATGAACAAGCCAAATACTGCGTGTTGTACCGTTACAAGTGCGAAAGTGCTATGTTGTGACATTCTCGGTAAAGCGCATGCAAGTATCGTGAAACCTTAAAGAACGATGTCATTTAGCGAGATACAGCGTTCTGTACTGTAATAAGTTGGTGAGAAACTGTGAGGTCAAGCAAATATCGTAATTGTGAACGAAACAGTGTAATTGAGCGTCTTTAGATACAAGTGCGAATGTTAGGTTAGGTTGATATATCAACCGTCGTAAAACCGCATTAAACAATGTCACTTAGTGAGATGTAGTGTTTTTCAACATTACAAGTCGGGAACTACGATATCTAATGTGAAAGCGCATGAAACCGTCGTAATCTTGTAGAAAACATTGTAAAGTTGCGAGTAAGACGTTTTCTAACGATAGAAGTGCGAAGGTTAGGTTAGGTTAGGTTAGTTTAAGCTAGGTAGCGTCGTGAAACTACCAAAAACGACGTCATCTAACGAGAGTGTTGTTTTATTGCGAGTATTAAACTGCGATAGGTAAAATGTTGTGAATGCACACAAAACGGCATGAACAAGCCAAATACTGCGTGTTCTACCGTTACAAGTGCGAAACTGCTATATTGTGATATTCTCGTTGAAGCGCATGCAAGCATCGTGAAACCTTAAAGAACGATGTCATTTAGCGAGATACAGCGTTCTGTACTGCAATAAGTTGGTGAAAAACTGTGAGGTTATGCAAATATCGTAATTGTGAACGAAACAGTGTAATAGAGCGTTTTTCAATACAAGTACGAATGTTAGGTTAGGTTAAGATATGAACCGTCGTAAAACCGCATTAAACAATGTCACTTAGTGAGATGCAGTGTTTTTCACCATTACAAGTTGGGAACTGCGATATCTAATGTGAAAGCACTTGCAAACGTCGTTAGGTTAGGTTAGGTTAGGTTAGGTTACGTTAGGTTAGGTTTGGTTACGTTAGGTTAGGTTAGGTTATGTTAGGTTAGGTTGGGTTAGGTTAGGTTCGGTTACGTTAGGTTAAGGTATGAACCGTCGTAAAACCGCAATAAACAATGTCACTTAGTGAGATGCAGTGTTTTTCACCTTTACAAGTTGGGAACTGCGATATCTAATGCGAAAGCGCTTGAAACCGTCGTAATGTTGTAGAAAGCAATGTAAAGTAGCGAGTTAAACGTTTTCTAACGATAGAAGTGCGAAGGTTATGTTAGTTTGAGTTATGTTAGTTTAAGCTAGGTAGCGTCGTGAAACCACCAAAAACGACGTCATCTAACGAGATAGTGTTGTTTTATTGCGAGTAGGAAACTGCGATAGGTAAAATGTTGTGAAAGCACACAAAACGGCATGAACAAGCCAAATACTGCGTGTTGTACCGTTACAAGTGCGAAAGTGCTATGTTGTGACATTCTCGGTAAAGCGCATGCAAGTATCGTGAAACCTTAAAGAACGATGTCATTTAGCGAGATACAGCGTTCTGTACTGTAATAAGTTGGTGAGAAACTGTGAGGTCAAGCAAATATCGTAATTGTGAACGAAACAGTGTAATTGAGCGTCTTTAGATACAAGTGCGAATGTTAGGTTAGGTTGACATATCAAACGTCGTAAAACCGCATTAAACAATGTCACTTAGTGAGATGTAGTGTTTTTCAACATTACAAGTCGGGAACTACGATATCTAAAGTGAAAGCGCATGAAACCGTCGTAATCTTGTAGAAAACATTGTAAAGTGGCGAGTAAAACGTTTTCTAACGATAGAAGTGCGAAGGTTAGGTTAGGTTAGGTTTAAGCTAGGTAGCGTCGTGAAACTACCAAAACGACGTCATCTAACGAGATAGTGTTGTTTTATAGCGAGTATTAAACTGCGATAGGTGAAATGTTGTGAAAGCACACAAAACGGCATGAACAAGCCAAATACTGCGTGTTCTACCGTTACAAGTGCGAAACTGCTATATTGTGATATTCTCGTTAAATCGCATGCAAGCATCGTGAAACCTTAAAGAACAATGTCATTTAGCGAGATACAGCGTTCTGTACTGCAATAAGTTGGTGAAAAACTGTGAGGTTATGCAAATATCGTAATTGTGAACAAAACAGTGTAATAGAGCGTTTTTAGATACAAGTGCGAATGTTAGGTTGGGTTAAGATATGAACCGTCGTAAAACCGCATTAAACAATGTCAATTACTGAGATGCAGTGTTTTTCACCATTAAAAGTGGGGAACTGCGATATTTAATGTGAAAGCGCTTGCAACCGTCGTTAGGTTAGGTTAGGTTAGGTTAGGTTTGGTTAGGTTAGGTTAGGTTAGGTTAGGTTAGGTTAGGTTAGATTAGGTTAGGTTGGGTTGAGTTGGGTTAGGTTAGGTTAGGTTAGGTTGGGTTAGGTTAGTTTAGGTTAGGTTAGGTTAGGTTAAGTTGGGTTGGGTTAGGTTAGGTTAGATTAGGTAAGGTTAGGTTAGGTTAGGTTAGGTTAGGTTAAGGTATGAACCGTCGTAAAACCGCATTAAACAATGTCACTTAGTGAGATGCAGTGTTTTTCACCTTTACAAGTTGGGAACTGTGATATCTAATGTGAAAGCGCTTGAAACCGTCGTAATGTTGTAGAAAGCAATGTAAAGTAGCGAGTAAAACGTTTTCTAACGATATGTGCGAAGGTTATGTTAGGTTGAGTTATGTTAGTTTAAGCTAGGTAGCGTCGTGAAACCACCAAAAACGACGTCGTCTAACAAGATGGTGTTGTTTTATTGCGAGTACGAAACTGCGATAGGTAAAATGTTGTGAAAGCACACAAAACGGCATGAACAAGCCAAATACTGCGTGTTGTACCGTTACTAGTGCGAAACTGCTATGTTGTGACATTCTCGGTAAAGCGCATGCAAGTATCGTGAAACCTTAAAGAACGATGTCATTTAGCGAGATACAGCGTTCTGTACTGTAATAAGTTGGTGAGAAACTTTGAGGTCAAGCAAATATCGTAATTGGGAACGAAACAGTGTAATTGAGCGTCTTTAGATACAATTGCGAATGTTAGGTTAGGTTGACATATCAACCGTCGTAAAACCGCATTAAACAATGTCACTTAGTGAGATGTAGTGTTTTTCAACATTACAAGTCGGGAACTACAATATCTAATGTGAAAGCGCATGAAACCGTCGTAATCTTGTAGAAAACATTGTAAAGTGGCGAGTAAAACGTTTTCTAACGATAGAAGTGCGACGGTTAGGTTAGGTTAGGTTAGTTTAAGCTAGGTAGCGTCGTGAAACTACCAAAAACGACGTCATCTAACGAGATAGTGTTGTTTTATAGCGGGTATTAAACTGCGATAGGTGAAATGTTGTGAAAGCACACAAAACGGCATGAACAAGCCAAATACTGCGTGTTCTACCGTTACAAGTGCGAAACTGCTATATTGTGATATTCTCGTTAAAGCGCATGCAAGCATCGTGAAACCTTAAAGAACAATGTCATTTAGCGAGATACAGCGTTCTGTACTGCAATAAGTTGGTGAAAAACTGTGAGGTTATGCAAATAACCTAATTGTGAACGAAACAGTGTAATAGAGCGTTTTTTAATACAAGTGCGATTGTTAGGTTAGGTTAAGATATGAACCGCGCTAAAACCGCATTAAACAATGTCACTTAGTGAGATGCTGTGTTTTTCACCATTACAAGTCGGGAACTGCGATATCTAATGTGAAAGCGCATGAAACCGTCGTAATCTTGTAGAAAACATTGTAAAGTAGCGAATAAAACGTTTTCTAACGATAGAAGTGCGAAGGTTCGGTTAGTTTGAGTTATGTTAGTTTAGGCTAGGTAGCGTCGTGAAACCACCAAAAACGACGTCATCTAACGAGATAGTGTAGTTTTAATGCGAGTACGAAACTGCGACAGGTAAAATGTTGTGAAAGCACTCAAAACGGCATGAACAAGCCAAATACTGCGTGTTGTACCGTTACAAGTGCGAAACTGCTCTGTTGTGACATTCTCGGTAAAGCGCATGCAAGTATCGTGAAACCTTAAAGGACGATGTCATTTAGCGAGATACAGCGTTCTGTACTGTAATAAGTTGGTGAGAAACTGTGAGGTCAAGCAAATATCGTAATTGTGAACGAAACAGTGTAATTGAGCGTCTTTAGATACAAGTGCGAATGTTAGGTTAGGTTGACATATCAACCGTCGTAAAACCGCACTAAACAATGTCACTTAGTGAGATGTAGTGTTTTTCAACATTACAAGTCGGGAACTACGATATCTAATGTGAAAGCGCATGAAACCGTCGTAATCTTGTAGAAAACATTGTAAAGTTGCGAATAAGACGTTTTCTAACGATAGAAGTGCGAAGGTTAGGTTAGGTTAGGTTAGATTAAGCTAGGTAGCGTCGTGAAACTACCAAAAACGACGTCATCTAACGAGAGTGCTGTTTTATTGCGAGTATTAAACTGCGATAGGTAAAATGTTGTGAATGCACACAAAACGGCATGAACAAGCCAAATACTACGTGTTCTACCGTTACAAGTGCGAAACTGCTATATTGTGATATTCTCGTTGAAGCGCATGCAAGCATCGTGAAACCTTAAAGAACGATGTCATTTAGCGAGATACAGCGTTCTGTACTGCAATAAGTTGGTGAAAAACTGTGAGGTTATGCAAATATCGTAATTGTGAACGAAACAGTGTAATAGAGCGTTTTTCAATACAAGTACGAATGTTAGGTTAGGTTAAGATATGAACCGTCGTAAAACCGCATTAAACAATGTCACTTAGTGAGATGCAGTGTTTTTCACCATTACAAGTTGGGAACTGCGATATCTAATGTGAAAGCACTTGCAAACGTCGTTAGGTTAGGTTAGGTTAGGTTAGGTTACGTTAGGTTAGGTTTGGTTACGTTAGGTTAGGTTAGGTTATGTTAGGTTAGGTTGGGTTAGGTTAGGTTCGGTTACGTTAGGTTAAGGTATGAACCGTCGTAAAACCGCAATAAACAATGTCACTTAGTGAGATGCAGTGTTTTTCACCTTTACAAGTTGGGAACTGCGATATCTAATGCGAAAGCGCTTGAAACCGTCGTAATGTTGTAGAAAGCAATGTAAAGTAGCGAGTAAAACGTTTTCTAACGATAGAAGGGCGAAGGTTATGTTAGGTTGAGTTATGTTAGTTTAAGCTAGGTAGCGTCGTGAAACCACCAAAAACGACGTCATCTAACGAGATAGTGTTGTTTTATTGCGAGTACGAAACTGCGATAGGTAAAATGTTGTGAAAGCACACAAAACGGCATGAACAAGCCAAATACTGCGTGTTGTACCGTTACAAGTGCGAAAGTGCTATGTTGTGACATTCTCGGTAAAGCGCATGCAAGTATCGCGAAACCTTAAAGAACGATGTCATTTAGCGAGATACAGCGTTCTGTACTGTAATAAGTTGGTGAGAAACTGTGAGGTCAAGCAAATATCGTAATTGTGAACGAAACAGTGTAATTGAGCGTCTTTAGATACAAGTGCGAATGTTAGGTTAGGTTGACATATCAACCGTCGTAAAACCGCATTAAACAATGTCACTTAGTGAGATGTAGTGTTTTTCAACATTACAAGTCGGAAACTACGATATCTAATGTGAAAGCGCATGAAACCGTCGTAATCTTGTAGAAAACATTGTAAAGTGGCGAGTAAAACGTTTTCTAACGATAGAAGTGCGAAGGTTAGGTTAGGTTAGGTTTAAGCTAGGTAGCGTCGTGAAACTACCAAAAACGACGTCATCTAACGAGATAGTGTTGTTTTATAGCGAGTATTAAACTGCGATAGGTGAAATGTTGTGAAAGCACACAAAACGGCATGAACAAGCCAAATACTGCGTGTTCTACCGTTACAAGTGCGAAACTGCTATATTGTGATATTCTCGTTAAATCGCATGCAAGCATCGTGAAACCTTAAAGAACAATGTCATTTAGCGAGATACAGCGTTCTGTACTGCAATAAGTTGGTGAAAAACTGTGAGGTTATGCAAATATCGTAATTGTGAACAAAACAGTGTAATAGAGCGTTTTTAGATACAAGTGCGAATGTTAGGTTAGGTTAAGATATGAACCGTCGTAAAACCGCATTAAACAATGTCAATTACTGAGATGCAGTGTTTTTCACCATTAAAAGTGGGGAACTGCGATATTTAATGTGAAAGCGCTTGCAACCGTCGTTAGGTTAGGTTAGGTTAGGTTAGGTTTGGTTAGGTTAGGTTAGGTTAGGTTAGATTAGGTTAGGTTGGGTTGAGTTGGGTTAGGTTAGGTTAGGTTAGGTTAGGTTGGGTTAGGTTAGGTTAGGTTAAGTTAGGTTAGGTTACGTTAGGTTACGTTAGGTTAGGTTACGTTAGGTTAGGTTATGTTAGGTTACGTTAGGTTAGGTTAGGTTAGGTAAGGATAATTTGGTTAGGTTAGGTAAGGTTAGGTTAGGTTAGGTTAGGTTGGGTTGGGTGTTGTTGGGTTGGGTTGGGTTGGGTTAGGTTGGATTAGGTTAGGTTAGGTTACGTTAGGTTAGGTTAGGTTAGGTTACGTTAGGTTATGTTAGGTTAGGTTAGGTTACGTTAGGTTAGGTTAGGTCAGGTAAGGTTAGGTTACGTTAGAATAGGTTAGGTTAGGTTACGTTAGGTTAGGTTAAGTTATGTTAGGTTAGGTTTGGTTAGGTTAGGTTAGGTTAGCTTAGGTTAGGTTAGGTTGGGTTGGGTTGGGTTAAGTTGGGTTAGGTTAGGTTAGGTTAGGTTAGGTTGGGTTAGGTTAGTTTAGGTTAGGTTAGGTTAGGTTAGGTTAAGTTGGGTTGGGTTAGGTTAGGTTAGATTAGGTAAGGTTAGGTTAGGTTAGGTTAGGTTAGGTTAAGGTATGAACCGTCGTAAAACCGCATTAAACAATGTCACTTAGTGAGATGCAGTGTTTTTCACCTTTACAAGTTGGGAACTGTGATATCTAATGTGAAAGCGCTTGAAACCGTCGTAATGTTGTAGAAAGCAATGTAAAGTAGCGAGTAAAACGTTTTCTAACGATAGAAGGGCGAAGGTTATGTTAGGTTGAGTTATGTTAGTTTAAGCTAGGTAGCGTCGTGAAACCACCAAAAACGACGTCATCTAACGAGATAGTGTTGTTTTATTGCGAGTACGAAACTGCGATAGGTAAAATGTTGTGAAAGCACACAAAACGGCATGAACAAGCCAAATACTGCGTGTTGTACCGTTACAAGTGCGAAAGTGCTATGTTGTGACATTCTCGGTAAAGCGCATGCAAGTATCGCGAAACCTTAAAGAACGATGTCATTTAGCGAGATACAGCGTTCTGTACTGTAATAAGTTGGTGAGAAACTGTGAGGTCAAGCAAATATCGTAATTGTGAACGAAACAGTGTAATTGAGCGTCTTTAGATACAAGTGCGAATGTTAGGTTAGGTTGACATATCAACCGTCGTAAAACCGCATTAAACAATGTCACTTAGTGAGATGTAGTGTTTTTCAACATTACAAGTCGGAAACTACGATATCTAATGTGAAAGCGCATGAAACCGTCGTAATCTTGTAGAAAACATTGTAAAGTGGCGAGTAAAACGTTTTCTAACGATAGAAGTGCGAAGGTTAGGTTAGGTTAGGTTTAAGCTAGGTAGCGTCGTGAAACTACCAAAAACGACGTCATCTAACGAGATAGTGTTGTTTTATAGCGAGTATTAAACTGCGATAGGTGAAATGTTGTGAAAGCACACAAAACGGCATGAACAAGCCAAAAACTGCGTGTTCTACCGTTACAAGTGCGAAACTGCTATATTGTGATATTCTCGTTAAAGCGCATGCAAGCATCGTGAAACCTTAAAGAACAATGTCATTTAGCGAGATACAGCGTTCTGTACTGCAATAAGTTGGTGAAAAACTGTGAGGTTATGCAAATATCCTAATTGTGAACGAAACAGTGTAATAGAGCGTTTTTTAATACAAGTGCGATTGTTAGGTTAGGTTAAGATATGAACCGTCGTAAAACCGCATTAATCAATGTCACTTAGTGAGATGCAGTGTTTTTCACCATTACAAGTCGGGAACTGCGATATCTAATCTGAAAGCGCTCGCAAACGTCGTTAGGTTAGGTTAGGTTAGGTTAGGTTACGTTAGGTTAGGTTTGGTTACGTTAGGTTAGGTTAGGTTATGTTAGGTTAGGTTGGGTTAGGTTAGGTTCGGTTACGTTAGGTTAAGGTATGAACCGTCGTAAAACCGCAATAAACAATGTCACTTAGTGAGATGCAGTGTTTTTCACCTTTACAAGTTGGGAACTGCGATATCTAATGCGAAAGCGCTTGAAACCGTCGTAATGTTGTAGAAAGCAATGTAAAGTAGCGAGTAAAACGTTTTCTAACGATAGAAGTGCGAAGGTTATGTTAGGTTGAGTTATGTTAGTTTAAGCTAGGTAGCGTCGTGAAACCACCAAAAACGACGTCATCTAACGAGATAGTGTTGTTTTATTGCGAGTACGAAACTGCGATAGGTAAAATGTTGTGAAAGCACACAAAACGGCATGAACAAGCCAAGTACTGCGTGTTGTACCGTTACAAGTGCGAAAGTGCTATGTTGTGACATTCTCGGTAAAGCGCATGCAAGTATCGCGAAACCTTAAAGAACGATGTCATTTAGCGAGATACAGCGTTCTGTACTGTAATAAGTTGGTGAGAAACTGTGAGGTCAAGCAAATATCGTAATTGTGAACGAAACAGTGTAATTGAGCGTCTTTAGATACAAGTGCGAATGTTAGGTTAGGTTGACATATCAACCGTCGTAAAACCGCATTAAACAATGTCACTTAGTGAGATGTAGTGTTTTTCAACATTACAAGTCGGAAACTACGATATCTAATGTGAAAGCGCATGAAACCGTCGTAATCTTGTAGAAAACATTGTAAAGTGGCGAGTAAAACGTTTTCTAACGATAGAAGTGCGAAGGTTAGGTTAGGTTAGGTTTAAGCTAGGTAGCGTCGTGAAACTACCAAAAACGACGTCATCTAACGAGATAGTGTTGTTTTATAGCGAGTATTAAACTGCGATAGGTGAAATGTTGTGAAAGCACACAAAACGGCATGAACAAGCCAAATACTGCGTGTTCTACCGTTACAAGTGCGAAACTGCTATATTGTGATATTCTCGTTAAATCGCATGCAAGCATCGTGAAACCTTAAAGAACAATGTCATTTAGCGAGATACAGCGTTCTGTATTGCAATAAGTTGGTGAAAAACTGTGAGGTTATGCAAATATCGTAATTGTGAACAAAACAGTGTAATAGAGCGTTTTTAGATACAAGTGCGAATGTTAGGTTAGGTTAAGATATGAACCGTCGTAAAACCGCATTAAACAATGTCAATTACTGAGATGCAGTGTTTTTCACCATTAAAAGTGGGGAACTGCGATATTTAATGTGAAAGCGCTTGCAACCGTCGTTAGGTTAGGTTAGGTTAGGTTAGGTTTGGTTAGGTTAGGTTAGGTTAGGTTAGATTAGGTTAGGTTGGTTGAGTTGGGTTAGGTTAGGTTAGGTTAGGTTAGGTTGGGTTAGGTTAGGTTAGGTTAGGTTAGGTTACGTTAGGTTAGGTTACGTTAGGTTAGGTTAGGTTAGGTTACGTTAGGTTAGGTTAGGTTAGGTAAGGATAATTTGGTTAGGTTAGGTAAGGTTAGGTTAGGTTAGGTTAGGTTGGGTTGGGTGTTGTTGGGTTGGGTTGGGTTGGGTTAGGTTGGGTTAGGTTAGGTTAGGTTACGTTAGGTTAGGTTAGGTTACGTTAGGTTATGTTAGGTTAGGTTAGGTTACGTTAGGTTAGGTTAGGTCAGGTAAGGTTAGGTTACGTTAGAATAGGTTAGGTTAGGTTACGTTAGGTTAGGTTAAGTTAGGTTAGGTTAGGTTTGGTTAGGTTAGGTTAGGTTAGCTTAGGTTAGGTTAGGTTGGGTTGGGTTGGGTTAGGTTGGGTTAGGTTAGGTTAGGTTAGGTTAGGTTGGGTTAGGTTAGTTTAGGTTAGGTTAGGTTAGGTTAAGTTGGGTTGGGTTAGGTTAGGTTAGATTAGGTAAGGTTAGGTTAGGTTAGGTTAAGGTATGAACCGTCGTAAAACCGCATTAAACAATGTCACTTAGTGAGATGCAGTGTTTTTCACCTTTACAAGTTGGGAACTGTGATATCTAATGTGAAAGCGTTTGAAACCGTCGTAATGTTGTAGAAAGCAATGTAAAGTAGCGAGTAAAACGTTTTCTAACGATATAAGTGCGAAGGTTATGTTAGGTTGAGTTATGTTAGTTTAAGCTAGGTAGCGTCGTGAAACCACCAAAAACGACGTCGTCTAACGAGATAGTGTTGTTTTATTGCGAGTACGAAACTGCGATATATAAAATGTTGTGAAAGCACACAAAACGGCATGAACAAGCCAAATACTGCGTGTTGTACCGTTACAAGTGCGAAACTGCTATATTGTGATATTCTCGTTAAAGCGCATGCAAGCATCGTGAAACCTTAAAGAACAATGTCATTTAGCGAGATACAGCGTTCTGTACTGTAATAAGTTGGTGAGAAACTGTGAGGTCAAGCAAATATCGTAATTGTGAACGAAACAGCGTAATTGAGCGTCTTTAGATACAAGTGCGAATGTTAGGTTAGGTTGACATATCAACCGTCGTAAAACCGCATTAAACAATGTCACTTAGTGAGATATAGTGTTTTTCAACATTACAAGTCGGGAACTACGATATCTAATGTGAAAGCGCATGAAACCGTCGTAATCTTGTAGAAAACATTGTAAAGTGGCGAGTAAAACGTTTTCTAACGATAGAAGTGCGACGGTTAGGATAGGTTAGGTTAGTTTAAGCTAGGTAGCGTCGTGAAACTACCAAAAACGACGTCATCTAACGAGATAGTGTTGTTTTATAGCGAGTATTAAACTGCGATAGGTGAAATGTTGCGAAAGCACACAAAAAGGCATGAACAAGCCAAATACTGCGTGTTCTACCGTTACAAGTGCGAAACTGCTATATTGTGATATTCTCGTTAAAGCGCATGCAAGCATCGTGAAACCTTAAAGAACAATGTCATTTAGCGAGATACAGCGTTCTGTACTGCAATAAGTTGGTGAAAAACTGTGAGGTTATGCAAATATCCTAATTGTGAACGAAACAGTGTAATAGAGCGTTTTTAATACAAGTGCGAATGTTAGGTTAGGTTAAGATATGAACCGTCGTAAAACCGCATTAATCAATGTCACTTAGTGAGATGCAGTGTTTTTCACCATTACAAGTCGGGAACTGCGATATCTAATGTGAAAGCGCTCGCAAACGTCGTTAGGTTAGGTTAGGTTAGGTTAGGTTACGTTAGGTTAGGTTAGGTTAGGTTTGGTTAGGTTAGGCTAGGGTAGGTTAGGTTAGGGTATGTTCGGTAAGGTTTGGTTAGGTTAGGTTAGGTTAGGTTGGTTTAGGTAAGGTTAGGTTAGGTTAAGATATGAACAGCGCTAAAACCGCATTAAACAATGTCACTTAGTGAGATGCTGTGTTTTTCACCATTACAAGTCGGGAACTGCGATATTGTAACGGTAGGATGAGAACGACGAAGAAGACAAAGAGGAGGACGATGTTGTCAGATCTGTGAGCCAACTGGGCGCCATCTTGTCCACCACCGAGTTTATTCCTCGTTTTATAAAGTAAAGTTATTCTCCCGTAACATCATTGGTGGAGGTGCGGGGTACTCACTTCACGCAAAACGGAGCTTCGTAGCGGGCGCCTAGTGGTCTCCCCCATGGCGACTGCAGTCAACAATGCCGACCCTTCCCCGTCTACCGTGCCTTCTCCAACTACGTCCGTGCTTTCTCCAACTGGACCGTCAACCCTCATCTTGGAGCCCCCGAGAGATCCAGGTACCTTTTCTGGCACTGGTGGCATTGACGTAGAAGCCTGGCTGAAGTCATACGAACGAGTGGGTGTACGTATGCGATGGGATCCAACGCTCATGCTGGCCAACGTGATTTTTTATCTCAGAGGTACCGCAAAGGTCTGGTACGAGACGCACGAGGAAGAACTGACTAGCTGGGAGTTATGCAAGCAAAAGCTCCGGGAGCTATTTGGCAGGCCTGTGGGAAGTCAACGCGCCGCCCAAAACGAGCTCGCACGTCGAGTTCAGACGTGCACCGAATCATACCTCACGTACATTCAGGACGTGCTCGCTTTGTGCCGCAAGGTAGACTCGCAGATGTCCGAAGCCGATAAGGTTGGCCATATTATTAAGGGCATAGCAGATGACGCCTTTCACCTTCTTGTGTTCAAGAATTCATCTACGGTCCACGACATTATTTCTGAATGCCGGCGCTTTGAAGAAGCGAAGAGCCGCCGTGTTCTCCACCAGTTTGCCCGGCTTCCAAACACGGCTGCAACGTCCACATGCGAAGACCCTCGCCTGCCTTCTACGGAAAGTCCCGGTGACGTTGTCCGTATTGTCCGTCGGGAAATAGAAGCCGCAGCTCCACTCGTGTCAGCTTCCCCCAACTCCGAAAGCTATCACGCCACCGTCTCTCTCATACAGACCGTCGTGAGGCAAGAACTGGCCAACGCCGGCTTAAACGTCTGCTCCATTCATCGTCCAGACTACGCCACACCAAATCCACCCGTGACTGTCCCGCCCAACCGACGTTTTTCTGCCAGCCCACATTATCGCGACCCGGCGGTATGGCGCACCCCAGACGACCGGCCGATATGCTTCAATTGCGGTCGTATAGGCCACATTTCGCGTCACTGCCGTGCTTGGTCCAGCTCTGCTCCGTGGCCTCACCCTCCGCCCCATCGCCCACCTGTCTGGAATTCACGCTCATCACCGAAAACAGAGCCGCTAACGCCTGAGAATTCCTCGCGCCCCCGATCCAGCCGCTCCCCTTCGCCACAACGCCGTTTCTCCCGCTCGCCCCCATCTCGCCGATCGCCGTCCCCAAGCTCGTTCCGGCGTTCACCTCCGGAAAACTGACGGGAGCAGCTCTTGGAGGTGATGCTGCAATACCGACCCGATCCCAAAATCCTCTACTGACCTTGCCCGCACATCAGAACCTTATCAATGTTGACGTCGACGGTGTACCTACTACAGCCCTCATTGACACTGGCGCACACGTGTCTATCATGAACGCTGACCTTAGAGCACGGCTGAAGAAAGTCCTTACTCCTGGCCCAACTCCTGTGGTCCGAACAGCCGATGGTGGAAAAGTCGCCGTAATTGGTGTGTGCTCAGCTCGCGTCAGCGTCGCCGGACACCACACATCAGTTCTGTTTTATGTTTTAGAACACTGCCCTAATGACATAATTTTGGGCCAAGACTTTTTGTCTGAACATTCGGCCTTGATAGACTGCTCTGCCGGTATAGTGCAACTCGCTCTACCTAATGTTGTTGATCCTCCAAGTTGCCCTCCAAGTCGGCTTTGTTCTACAGAACACCTGCGTCTCCCTCAACGAACAGTAGCTTACATAGGCGTCTCCCCTGTTCCACCTGTCCCAGACGGTGTTTATATTGTGTCCCCCAATGTTGACGTCCTGCTTTCGCACAACGTTGCGTTTCCTCACACCGTCATCACTATTACGGCCAATGCATCCTGCCTACCCTTAGTGAATTTTTCACTATGTACACAAGTCCTCCCTCGTGGTATATCTCTAGCCGAGATCGTGCCGGCGGCAGAGTGCCATATTTGCACTCTAAGTTATGACAGCATCCCGAGTGCCGAAAAAACTTCGTCTACTCCTCCATCAGACCAAAGTGTGTTAACCAAGATGATTGCCCCCGACTTGCCGAAAGAACAAGCTAACGACCTGCGTTCCCTGCTTGCATCTTTTTGGGACATCTTCGACCTTGGCGACCGCCCACTCGGCCAGACGTCCGTTGTTAAGCACCGGATTGATACAGGCGATACGAGTCCAATCCATCGGAGACCCTACCGTGTTTCCCATGCAGAGCGGCGCATCATCCAACAGGAGGTCGACAAAATGCTTTCTCGGAATATCATCGAGCCTTCATGCAGTCCCTGGGCGTCCCCTGTTGTACTTGTAAAGAAGAAGGACAACAGCTGGAGATTTTGCGTCGATTATCGCCATTTAAACAAAATAACGAAGAAGGACGTCTACCCTTTACCACGCATAGACGATGCCCTGGATTGCCTTCACGGCGCAAAATATTTTTCCTCCATTGACCTCCGCTCTGGGTACTGGCAGATTGCCGTTGATGACATGGACCGTGAGAAAACGGCGTTTATCACTCCCGACGGCCTTTACGAGTTTAAAGTGATGCCATTCGGTTTATGTAATGCGCCCGCCACATTCGAACGTATGATGGACGCTCTGTTGCACGGCTTCTAATGTGAAAGCGCATGAAACCGTCGTAATCTTGTAGAAAACATTATAAAGTAGCGAATAAAACGTTTTCTAACGATAGAAGTGCGAAGGTTCGGTTAGTTTGAGTTATGTTAGTTTAGGCTAGGTAGCGTCGTGAAACCACCAAAAACGACGTCATCTAACGAGATAGTGTTGTTTTAATGCGAGTACGAAACTGCGACAGGTAAAATGTTGTGAAAGCACTCAAAACGGCATGAACAAGCCAAATACTGCGTGTTGTACCGTTACAAGTGCGAAACTGCTATGTTGTGACATTCTCGGTAAAGCGCATGCAAGTATCGTGAAACCTTAAAGAACGATGTCATTTAGCGAGATACAGCGTTCTGTACTGTAATAAGTTGGTGAGAAACTGTGAGGTCAAGCAAATATCATAATTGTGAACGAAACAGTGTAATTGAGCGTCTTTAGATACAATTGCGAATGTTAGGTTAGGTTGACATATCAACCGTCGTAAAACCGCATTAAACAATGTCACTTAGTGAGATGTAGTGTTTTTCAACATTACAAGTCGGGAACTACGATATCTAATGTGAAAGCGCATGAAACCGTCGTAATCTTGTAGAAAACATTGTAAAGTTGCGAGTAAAACGTTTTCTAACGATAGAAGTGCGAAGGTCATGTTAGGTTATGTTAGTTTAAGCTAGGTAGCGTCGTGAAACTACCAAAAACAACGTCATCTAACGAGATAGTGTTGTTTTATTGCGAGTACGAAACTGCGATAGGTGAAATGTTGTGAAAGCACACAAAACGGCATGAACAAGCCAAATACTGCGTGTTGTACCGTTACAAGTGCGAAACTGCTATGTTGTGAAATTCTCGTTAAAGCGCATGCAAGCATCGTGAAACCTTAAAGAACGATGTCATTTAGCGAGATACAGCGTTCTGTACTGCAATAAGTTGGTGAAAAACTGTGAGGTTATGCAAATATCCTAATTGTGAACGAAACAGTGTAATAGAGCGTTTTTTAATACAAGTGCGAATGTTAGGTTAGGTTGACATATCAACCGTCGTAAAACCGCATTAAACAATGTCACTTAGTGAGATGTAGTGTTTTTCAACATTACAAGTCGGGAACTACGATATCTAATGTGAAAGCGCATGAAACCGTCGTAATCTTGTAGAAAACATTATAAAGTGGCGAGTAAAACGTTTTCTAACGATAGAAGTGCGAAGGTTAGGTTAGGTTAGGTTAGTTAAGCTAGGTAGCGTCGTGAAACTACCAAAAACGACGTCATCTAACGAGATAGTGTTGTTTTATAGCGAGTATTAAACTGCGATAGGTGAAATGTTGTGAAAGCACACAAAACGGCATGAACAAGCCAAATACTGCGTGTTCTACCGTTACAAGTGCGAAACTGCTATATTGTGATATTCTCGTTAAATCGCATGCAAGCATCGTGAAACCTTAAAGAACAATGTCATTTAGCGAGATACAGCGTTCTGTACTGCAATAACTTGGTGAAAAACTGTGAGGTTATGCAAATATCGTAATTGTGAGCAAAACAGTGTAATAGAGCGTTTTTATATACAAGTGCGATTGTTAGGTTAGGTTAAGATATGAACCGTCGTAAAACCGCATTAAACAATGTCAATTATTGAGATGCAGTGTTTTTCACCATTAAAAGTGGGGAACTGCGATATTTAATGTGAAAGCGCTTGCAACCGTCGTTAGGTTAGGTTAGGTATGGTTAGGTTAGGTTAGGTTAGGTTAGGTTAGGTTAGATTAGGTTAGGTTGGGTTGAGTTGGGTTAGGTTAGGTTAGGTTAGGTTAGGTTGGGTTAGGTTAGGTTAGGTTAGGTTAGGTTAGGTTAGGTTACGTTAGGTTAGGTTACGTTAGGTTAGGTTAGGTTAGGTTACGTTAGGTTAGGTTAGGTTAGGTAAGGATAATTTGGTTAGGTTAGGTAAGGTTAGGTTAGGTTAGGTTAGGTTGGGTTGGGTGTTGTTGGGTTGGGTTGGGTTGAGTTAGGTTGGGTTAGGTTAGTTTAGGTTACGTTAGGTTAGGTTAGGTTAGGTTACGTTAGGTTAGGTTAGGTCAGGTAAGGTTAGGTTACGTTAGAATAGGTTAGGTTAGGTTACGTTAGGTTAGGTTAAGTTAGGTTAGGTTAGGTTTGGTTAGGTTAGGTTAGGTTAGCTTAGGTTAGGTTAGGTTGGGATGGGTTGGGTTAGGTTGGGTTAGGTTAGGTTAGGTTAGGTTAGGTTGGGTTAGGTTAGTTTAGGTTAGGTTAGGTTAGGTTAGGTTAAGTTGGGTTGGGTTAGGTTAGGTTAGGTTAGGTAAGGTTAGGTTAGGTTAGGTTAGGTTAAGGTATGAACCGTCGTAAAACCGCATTAAGCAATCTCACTTAGTGAGATGCAGTGTTTTTCACCTTCACAAGTCGGGAACTGCGATATCTAATGTGAAAGCGCATGAAACCGTCGTAATCTTGTAGAAAACATTGTAAAGTAGCGAATAAAACGTTTGCTAACGATAGAAGTGCGAAGGTTTGGTTAGTTTGAGTGATGTTAGTTTAGGCTAGGTAGCGTCGTGAAACCACCAAAAACGACGTCATCTAACGAGATAGTGTTGTTTTAATGCGAGTACGAAACTGCGACAGGTAAAATGTTGTGAAAGCACTCAAAACGGCATGAACAAGCCAAATACTGCGTGTTGTACCGTTAGAAGTGCGAAACTGCTATGTTGTGACATTCTCGGTAAAGCGCATGCAAGTATCGTGAAACCTTAAAGAACGATGTCATTTAGCGAGATACAGCGTTCTGTACTGTAATAAGTTGGTGAGAAACTGTGAGGTCAAGCAAATATCGTAATTGTGAACGAAACAGTGTAATTGAGCGTCTTTAGATACAAGTGCGAATGTTAGGTTAGGTTGACATATCAACCGTCATAAAACCGCATTAAACAATGTCACTTAGTGAGATGTAGTGTTTTCCAACATTACAAGTCGGGAACTACGATATCTAATGTGAAAGCGCTTGAAACCGTCGTAATCTAGTAGAAAACATTGTAAAGTTGCGAGTAAAACGTTTTCTAACGATAGAAGTGCGAAGGTTAGGTTAGGTTAGGTTAGTTTAAGCTAGGTAGCGCCGTGAAACTACCAAAAACGAAGTCATCTAACGAGATAGTGTTGTTTTATTGCGAGTATTAAACTGCGATAGGTGAAATGTTGTGAATGCACACAAAACGGCATGAACAAGCCAAATACTGCGTGTTCTACCGTTACAAGTGCGAAACTGCTATATTTTGATATTCTCGTTAAAGCGCATGCAAGCATCGTGAAACCTTAAAGAACAATGTCATTTAGCGAGATACAGCGTTCTGTACTGCAATAAGTTGGTGAAAAACTGTGAGGTTATGCAAATATCCTAATTGTGAACGAAACAGTGTAATAGAGCGTTTTTAATACAAGTGCGAATGTTAGGTTAGGTTAAGATATGAACCGTCGTAAAACCGCATTAATCAATGTCACTTAGTGAGATGCAGTGTTTTTCACCATTACAAGTCGGGAACTGCGATATCTAATGTGAAAGCGCTCGCAAACGTCGTTAGGTTAGGTTAGGTTAGGTTAGGTTACGTTAGGTTAGGTTAGGTTAGGTTTGGTTAGGTTAGGCTAGGTTAGGTTAGGTTAGGGTATGTTCGGTAAGGTTTGGTTAGGTTAGGTTAGGTTAGGTTGGTTTAGGTAAGGTTAGGTTAGGTTAAGATATGAACAGCGCTAAAACCGCATTAAACAATGTCACTTAGTGAGATGCTGTGTTTTTCACCATTACAAGTCGGGAACTGCGATATCTAATGTGAAAGCGCATGAAACCGTCGTAATCTTGTAGAAAACATTATAAAGTAGCGAATAAAACGTTTTCTAACGATAGAAGTGCGAAGGTTCGGTTAGTTTGAGTTATGTTAGTTTAGGCTAGGTAGCGTCGTGAAACCACCAAAAACGACGTCATCTAACGAGATAGTGTTGTTTTAATGCGAGTACGAAACTGCGACAGGTAAAATGTTGTGAAAGCACTCAAAACGGCATGAACAAGCCAAATACTGCGTGTTGTACCGTTACAAGTGCGAAACTGCTATGTTGTGACATTCTCGGTAAAGCGCATGCAAGTATCGTGAAACCTTAAAGAACGATGTCATTTAGCGAGATACAGCGTTCTGTACTGTAATAAGTTGGTGAGAAACTGTGAGGTCAAGCAAATATCATAATTGTGAACGAAACAGTGTAATTGAGCGTCTTTAGATACAATTGCGAATGTTAGGTTAGGTTGACATATCAACCGTCGTAAAACCGCATTAAACAATGTCACTTAGTGAGATGTAGTGTTTTTCAACATTACAAGTCGGGAACTACGATATCTAATGTGAAAGCGCATGAAACCGTCGTAATCTTGTAGAAAACATTGTAAAGTTGCGAGTAAAACGTTTTCTAACGATAGAAGTGCGAAGGTCATGTTAGGTTATGTTAGTTTAAGCTAGGTAGCGTCGTGAAACTACGAAAAACAACGTCATCTAACGAGATAGTGTTGTTTTATTGCGAGTACGAAACTGCGATAGGTGAAATGTTGTGAAAGCACACAAAACGGCATGAACAAGCCAAATACTGCGTGTTGTACCGTTACAAGTGCGAAACTGCTATGTTGTGAAATTCTCGTTAAAGCGCATGCAAGCATCGTGAAACCTTAAAGAACGATGTCATTTAGCGAGATACAGCGTTCTGTACTGCAATAAGTTGGTGAAAAACTGTGAGGTTATGCAAATATCCTAATTGTGAACGAAACAGTGTAATAGAGCGTTTTTTAATACAAGTGCGAATGTTAGGTTAGGTTGACATATCAACCGTCGTAAAACCGCATTAAACAATGTCACTTAGGGAGATGTAGTGTTTTTCAACATTACAAGTCGGGAACTACGATATCTAATGTGAAAGCGCATGAAACCGTCGTAATCTTGTAGAAAACATTATAAAGTGGCGAGTAAAACGTTTTCTAACGATAGAAGTGCGAAGGTTAGGTTAGGTTAGGTTAGTTAAGCTAGGTAGCGTCGTGAAACTACCAAAAACGACGTCATCTAACGAGATAGTGTTGTTTTATAGCGAGTATTAAACTGCGATAGGTGAAATGTTGTGAAAGCACACAAAACGGCATGAACAAGCCAAATACTGCGTGTTCTACCGTTACAAGTGCGAAACTGCTATATTGTGATATTCTCGTTAAATCGCATGCAAGCATCGTGAAACCTTAAAGAACAATGTCATTTAGCGAGATACAGCGTTCTGTACTGCAATAAGTTGGTGAAAAACTGTGAGGTTATGCAAATATCGTAATTGTGAGCAAAACAGTGTAATAGAGCGTTTTTATATACAAGTGCGATTGTTAGGTTAGGTTAAGATATGAACCGTCGTAAAACCGCATTAAACAATGTCAATTATTGAGATGCAGTGTTTTTCACCATTAAAAGTGGGGAACTGCGATATTTAATGTGAAAGCGCTTGCAACCGTCGTTAGGTTAGGTTAGGTATGGTTAGGTTAGGTTAGGTTAGGTTAGGTTAGGTTAGATTAGGTTAGGTTGGGTTGAGTTGGGTTAGGTTAGGTTAGGTTAGGTTAGGTTGGGTTAGGTTAGGTTAGGTTAGGTTAGGTTAGGTTACGTTAGGTTAGGTTACGTTAGGTTAGGTTAGGTTAGGTTACGTTAGGTTAGGTTAGGTTAGGTAAGGATAATTTGGTTAGGTTAGGTAAGGTTAGGTTGGGTTGGGTGTTGTTGGGTTGGGTTGGGTTGAGTTAGGTTGGGTTAGGTTAGGTTAGGTTACGTTAGGTTAGGTTAGGTCAGGTAAGGTTAGGTTACGTTAGAATAGGTTAGGTTAGGTTACGTTAGGTTAGGTTAAGTTAGGTTAGGTTAGGTTTGGTTAGGTTAGGTTAGGTTAGCTTAGGTTAGGTTAGGTTGGGATGGGTTGGGTTAGGTTGGGTTAGGTTAGGTTAGGTTAGGTTAGGTTGGGTTAGGTTAGTTTAGGTTAGGTTAGGTTAGGTTAGGTTAAGTTGGGTTGGGTTAGGTTAGGTTAGGTTAGGTAAGGTTAGGTTAGGTTAGGTTAGGTTAAGGTATGAACCGTCGTAAAACCGCATTAAACAATCTCACTTAGTGAGATGCAGTGTTTTTCACCTTCACAAGTCGGGAACTGCGATATCTAATGTGAAAGCGCATGAAACCGTCGTAATCTTGTAGAAAACATTGTAAAGTAGCGAATAAAACGTTTGCTAACGATAGAAGTGCGAAGGTTCGGTTAGTTTGAGTGATGTTAGTTTAGGCTAGGTAGCGTCGTGAAACCACCAAAAACGACGTCATCTAACGAGATAGTGTTGTTTTAATGCGAGTACGAAACTGCGACAGGTAAAATGTTGTGAAAGCACTCAAAACGGCATGAACAAGCCAAATACTGCGTGTTGTACCGTTAGAAGTGCGAAACTGCTATGTTGTGACATTCTCGGTAAAGCGCATGCAAGTATCGTGAAACCTTAAAGAACGATGTCATTTAGCGAGATACAGCGTTCTGTACTGTAATAAGTTGGTGAGAAACTGTGAGGTCAAGCAAATATCGTAATTGTGAACGAAACAGTGTAATTGAGCATCTTTAGATACAAGTGCGAATGTTAGGTTAGGTTGACATATCAACCGTCATAAAACCGCATTAAACAATGTCACTTAGTGAGATGTAGTGTTTTCCAACATTACAAGTCGGGAACTACGATATCTAATGTGAAAGCGCTTGAAACCGTCGTAATCTAGTAGAAAACATTGTAAAGTTGCGAGTAAAACGTTTTCTACCGATAGAAGTGCGAAGGTTAGGTTAGGTTAGGTTTAAGCTAGGTAGCGTCGTGAAACTACCAAAAACGACGTCATCTAACGAGATAGTGTTGTTTTATAGCGAGTATTAAACTGCGATAGGTGAAATGTGAAAGCACACAAAACGGCATGAACAAGCCAAATACTGCGTGTTCTACCGTTACAAGTGCGAAACTGCTATATTGTGATATTCTCGTTAAATCGCATGCAAGCATCGTGAAACCTTAAAGAACAATGTCATTTAGCGAGATACAGCGTTCTGTACTGCAATAAGTTGGTGAAAAACTGTGAGGTTATGCAAATATCGTAATTGTGAACAAAACAGTGTAATAGAGCGTTTTTAGATACAAGTGCGAATGTTAGGTTAGGTTAAGATATGAACCGTCGTAAAACCGCATTAAACAATGTCAATTACTGAGATGCAGTGTTTTTCACCATTAAAAGTGGGGAACTCCGATATTTAATGTGAAAGCGCTTGCAACCGTCGTTAGGTTAGGTTAGGTTAGGTTAGGTTTGGTTAGGTTAGGTTAGGTTAGGTTAGGTTAGATTAGGTTAGGTTGGGTTGAGTTGGGTTAGGTTAGGTTAGGTTAGGTTAGGTTGGGTTAGGTTAGGTTAGGTTAGGTTACGTTAGGTTAGGTTACGTTAGGTTAGGTTAGGTTAGGTTAGGTTACGTTAGGTTAGGTTAGGTTAGGTAAGGATAATTTGGTTAGGTTAGGTAAGGTTAGGTTAGGTTAGGTTAGGTTGGGTTGGGTGTTGTTGGGTTGGGTTGGGTTGGGTTAGGTTGGGTTAGGTTAGGTTAGGTTACGTTAGGTTAGGTTAGGTTACGTTAGGTTATGTTAGGTTAGGTTAGGTTACGTTAGGTTAGGTTAGGTTAGGTAAGGTTAGGTTACGTTAGAATAGGTTAGGTTAGGTTACGTTAGGTTAGGTTAAGTTAGGTTAGGTTAGGTTTGGTTAGGTTAGGTTAGGTTAGCTTAGGTTAGGTTAGGTTGGGTTGGGTTGGGTTAGGTTGGGTTAGGTTAGGTTAGGTTAGGTTAGGTTGGGTTAGGTTAGTTTAGGTTAGGTTAGGTTAGGTTAGGTTAAGTTGGGTTGGGTTAGGTTAGGTTAGATTAGATAAGGTTAGGTTAGGTTAGGTTAGGTTAGGTTAAGGTATGAACCGTCGTAAAACCGCATTAAACAATGTCACTTAGTGAGATGCAGTGTTTTTCACCTTTACAAGTTGGGAACTGCGATATCTAATGTGAAAGCGCTTGAAACCGTCGTAATGTTGTAGAAAGCAATGTAAAGTAGCGAGTAAAACGTTTTCTAACGATATAAGTGCGAAGGTTATGTTAGGTTGAGTTATGTTAGTTTAAGCTAGGTAGCGTCGTGAAACCACCAAAAACGACGTCGTCTAACGAGATAGTGTTGTTTTATTGCGAGTACGAAACTGCGATAGGTAAAATGTTGTGAAAGCACACAAAACGGCATGAACAAGCCAAATACTGCGTGTTGTACCGTTACAAGTGCGAAACTGCTATGTTGTGACATTCTCGGTAAAGCGCATGCAAGTATCGTGAAACCTTAAAGAACGATGTCATTTAGCGAGATACAGCGTTCTGTACTGCAATAAGTTGGTGAGAAACTGTGAGGTCAAGCAAATATCGTAATTGTGAACGAAACAGTGTAATTGAGCGTCTTTAGATACAAGTGCGAATGTTAGGTTAGGTTGACATATCAACCGTCGTAAAACCGCATTAAACAATGTCACTTAGTGAGATGTAGTGTTTTTCAACATTACAAGTCGGGAACTACGATATCTAATGTGAAAGCGCATGAAACCGTCGTAATCTTGTAGAAAACATTATAAAGTGGCGAGTAAAACGTTTTCTAACGATAGAAGTGCGAAGGTTAGGTTAGGTTAGGTTAGTTAAGCTAGGTAGCGTCGTGAAACTACCAAAAACGACGTCATCTAACGAGATAGTGTTGTTTTATAGCGAGTATTAAACTGCGATAGGTGAAATGTTGTGAAAGCACACAAAACGGCATGAACAAGCCAAATACTGCGGGTTCTACCGTTACAAGTGCGAAACTGCTATATTGTGATATTCTCGTTAAAGCGCATGCAAGCATCGTGAAACCTTAAAGAACAATGTCATTTAGCGAGATACAGCGTTCTGTACTGCAATAAGTTGGTGAAAAACTGTGAGGTTATGCAAATATCCTAATTGTGAACGAAACAGTGTAATAGAGCGTTTTTTAATACAAGTGCGAATGTTAGGTTAGGTTAAGATATGAACCGTCGTAAAACCGAATTAATCAATGTCACTTAGTGAGATGCAGTGTTTTTCACCATTACAAGTCGGGAACTGCGATATCTAATGTGAAAGCGCTCGCAAACGTCGTTAGGTTAGGTTAGGTTAGGTTAGGTTAGGTTACGTTAGGTTAGGTTAGGTTAGGTTTGGTTAGGTTAGGCTAGGTTAGGTTAGGTTAGGGTATGTTCGGTAAGGTTTGGTTAGGTTAAGTTAGGTTAGGTTGGTTTAGGTAAGGTTAGGTTAGGTTAAGATATGAACCGCGCTAAAACCGCATTAAACAATGTCACTTAGTGAGATGCTGTGTTTTTCACCATTACAAGTCGGGAACTGCGATATCTAATGTGAAAGCGCATGAAACCGTCGTAATCTTGTAGAAAACATTATAAAGTAGCGAATAAAACGTTTTCTAACGATAGAAGTGCGAAGGTTCGGTTAGTTTGTTATGTTAGTTTAGGCTAGGTAGCGTCGTGAAACCACCAAAAACGACGTCATCTAACGAGATAGTGTTGTTTTAATGCGAGTACGAAACTGCGACAGGTAAAATGTTGTGAAAGCACTCAAAACGGCATGAACAAGCCAAATACTGCGTGTTGTACCGTTACAAGTGCGAAACTGCTATGTTGTGACATTCTCGGTAAAGCGCATGCAAGTATCGTGAAACCTTAAAGAACGATGTCATTTAGCGAGATACAGCGTTCTGTACTGTAATAAGTTGGTGAGAAACTGTGAGGTCAAGCAAATATCATAATTGTGAACGAAACAGTGTAATTGAGCGTCTTTAGATACAAGTGCGAATGTTAGGTTAGGTTGACTTATCAACCGTCGTAAAACCGCATTAAACAATGTCACTTAGTGAGATGTAGTGTTTTTCAACATTACAAGTCGGGAACTACGATATCTAATGTGAAAGCGCATGAAACCGTCGTAATCTTGTAGAAAACATTGTAAAGTTGCGAGTAAAACGTTTTCTAACGATAGAAGTGCGAAGGTCATGTTAGGTTATGTTAGTTTAAGCTAGGTAGCGTCGTGAAACTACCAAAAACAACGTCATCTAACGAGATAGTGTTGTTTTATTGCGAGTACGAAACTGCGATAGGTGAAATGTTGTGAAAGCACACAAAACGGAAAGAACAAGCCAAATACTGCGTGTTGTACCGTTACAAGTGCGAAACTGCTATGTTGTGATATTCTCGTTAAAGCGCATGCAAGCATCGTGAAACCTTAAAGAACGATGTCATTTAGCGAGATACAGCGTTCTGTACTGCAATAAGTTGGTGAAAAACTGTGAGGTTATGCAAATATCCTAATTGTGAACGAAACAGTGTAATAGAGCGTTTTTTAATACAAGTGCGAATGTTAGGTTAGGTTGACATATCAACCGTCGTAAAACCGCATTAAACAATGTCACTTAGTGAGATGTAGTGTTTTTCAACATTACAAGTCGGGAACTACGATATCTAATGTGAAAGCGCATGAAACCGTCGTAATCTTGTAGAAAACATTATAAAGTGGCGAGTAAAACGTTTTCTAACGATAGAAGTGCGAAGGTTAGGTTAGGTTAGGTTAGTTAAGCTAGGTAGCGTCGTGAAACTACCAAAAACGACGTCATCTAACGAGATAGTGTTGTTTTATAGCGAGTATTAAACTGCGATAGGTGAAATGTTGTGAAAGCACACAAAACGGCATGAACAAGCCAAATACTGCGTGTTCTACCGTTACAAGTGCGAAACTGCTATATTGTGATATTCTCGTTAAATCGCATGCAAGCATCGTGAAACCTTAAAGAACAATGTCATTTAGCGAGATACAGCGTTCTGTACTGCAATAAGTTGGTGAAAAACTGTGAGGTTATGCAAATATCGTAATTGTGAACAAAACAGTGTAATAGAGCGTTTTTAGATACAAGTGCGATTGTTAGGTTAGGTTAAGATATGAACCGTCGTAAAACCGCATTAAACAATGTCAATTACTGAGATGCAGTGTTTTTCACCATTAAAAGTGGGGAACTGCGATATTTAATGTGAAAGCGCTTGCAACCATCGTTAGGTTAGGTTAGGTTAGGTTAGGTATGGTTAGGTTAGGTTAGGTTAGGTTAGGTTAGATTAGGTTAGGTTGGGTTGAGTTGGGTTAGGTTAGGTTAGGTTAGGTTAGGTTAGGTTGGGTTAGGTTAGGTTAGGTTAGGTTACGTTAGGTTAGGTTACGTTAGGTTAGGTTAGGTTAGGTTACGTTAGGTTAGGTTAGGTTAGGTAAGGATAATTTGGTTAGGTTAGGTAAGGTTAGGTTAGGTTAGGTTAGGTTGGGTTGGGTGTTGTTGGGTTGGGTTGGGTTGGGTTAGGTTGGATTAGGTTAGGTTAGGTTACGTTAGGTTAGGTTAGGTTAGGTTACGTTAGGTTATGTTAGGTTAGGTTAGGTTACGTTAGGTTAGGTTAGGTCAGGTAAGGTTAGGTTACGTTAGAATAGGTTAGGTTAGGTTACGTTAGGTTAGGTTAAGTTATGTTAGGTTAGGTTTGGTTAGGTTAGGTTAGGTTAGCTTAGGTTAGGTTAGGTTGGGTTGGGTTGGGTTGGGTTAGGTTGGGTTAGGTTAGGTTAGGTTAGGTTAGGTTGGGTTAGGTTAGTTTAGGTTAGGTTAGGTTAGGTTAGGTCAAGTTGGGTTGGGTTAGGTTAGGTTAGATTAGGTAAGGTTAGGTTAGGTTAGGTTAGGTTAGGTTAAGGTATCAACCGTCGTAAAACCGCATTAAACAATGTCACTTAGTGAGATGCAGTGTTTTTCACCTTTACAAGTTGGGAACTGTGATATCTAATGTGAAAGCGCTTGAAACCGTCGTAATGTTGTAGAAAGCAATGTAAAGTAGCGAGTAAAACGTTTTCTAACGATATAAGTGCGAAGGTTATGTTAGGTTGAGTTATGTTAGTTTAAGCTAGGTAGCGTCGTGAAACCACCAAAAACGACGTCGTCTAACGAGATGGTGTTGTTTTATTGCGAGTACGAAACTGCGATAGGTAAAATGTTGTGAAAGCACACAAAACGGCATGAACAAGCCAAATACTGCGTGTTGTACCGTTACAAGTGCGAAACTGCTATGTTGTGACATTCTCGGTAAAGCGCATGCAAGTATCGTGAAACCTTAAAGAACGATGTCATTTAGCGAGATACAGCGTTCTGTACTGTAATAAGTTGGTGAGAAACTTTGAGGTCAAGCAAATATTGTAATTGGGAACGAAACAGTGTAATTGAGCGTCTTTAGATACAATTGCGAATGTTAGGTTAGGTTGACATATTGCCACGAGGAATTGTTAAGGCGCAGTACAACGCAGACGTTGTTAAAAGAGGAACGCTGACGGCATCGCTACGACTCATGAAGCCCGCCGGAAGGCACGAGCCGGCCCAGCCTGTGCACGAGCTGCTACCGAGCAGCGGAAAAGAAGAGAAGAAGAGGACGACGAGCGTTCGCTGCTTTCTCCCAGCTACTGTGTAGTTCTTTTGGCTTTGGGCACAAGTTCGCCCTTATTAAACCTTGTAAATAGGACGTCCCGGTTGTGAGGTTGTTATATCCGTTACATTTTCTGGTGGAGGTGCGGGGTACATGATTCCGAGCCCCACGCAAGAGCGAAGTCCAAGCACTGACCAGCCGCAACCAGTGGAGCTTACACCGGTGCACCAACGAGTCAGCCGCCGTATCCGAGGAGAGTTGCCAGAATTTGGGCCACTCCCTTCTGTATCAAGGGCATCGGTGACGGAGACAAGCGCCGCCACCACCATGACGAGCCAAGTTACGCCGGCACAACTCATCGTAAGCCAACCGGTCATCCCAAAGGTGTTTCATGGTGACCCATACGAGGACGCCGAAGACTGGTTAGAGCATTTCGAGAGAGTGGGAAATCTAAATCAGTGGAACGAGGAAGGCAAGCTGCGTAACGTCTACATTGCGTTGGAAGACTCTGCACGAGTGTGGTACGAAAACCACGAGGCATCTCTGACGTCGTGGCAAGAGTTTCGGCGGCAGCTACTGAGTACGTTCGCCAACAGTGATCGCCGGGAAAAGGCGGAAGCAGCTCTCCGCACACGGATTCAACGAACGAACGAAACTGTCGCGATGTACATCGAAGACATGTCCCGCCTTTTCAAGCGAGCTGATCCTGGCATGACGGAAGACAAGAAAGTGCGCCACCTCATGCACGGGGTAAAGCAAGAATTGTTCGCGGGACTCATCCGCAATCCGCCCCGTACTGTTGCTGAGTTTCGGTCGGAAGCAACAACCATCGAAACGACGCTTCAGCAGAGAGCCCGACAGTACAACCGCGACGTAGCCGGTGCATCCGCAGGAGTCTACTCAGCAGGCGTCGTGGATAATCTTGACACATTGCGCGAGCTCGTCCGGTCTGTTGTCAGGGAAGAATTAAGGAAACTGCAGTCACCTGATGTCACCCCCGAGCTGTCTCTTGCTGAAGTTGTCCGAGACGAAATTCGACAGGCCATGCGGGAGCCGCGGAGTGATGTGCCGGCGACACGACGGGCGGTAACGTACTCCGAGGTGCTCAGGCGACCTACTCTGCACTGTTCGCCGATCGAGACACCAAGTACTTATGTGCAGACAATGCGCAGCCCGCCTGAAATCGTAGAGGCAACACGCACTCCACCTCGTGCGAGAGAGATGATGCCACGGAAGAGCGATGTGTGGCGAGATGCCACACGTAGGCCCTTGTGTTTCCACTGTGGAGAGGCTGGCCACCTGTACCGATTCTGCCGATATCGTCAAGCTGGTCTTAGGGGATTCGCCATCAATGCACCGTGTCCGCGAAACGGCGAAAGACCTTCCGAGATTGAAGAATACCTATGCTCACGTCGGGAATTTGACCCGCCTCGTCGTCATCAACCACGCTCACCATCCCCTATGCGCTACCGCTCGTCTAGCCCACGTCCCTTCCCAAGCACGTCTAGGCAGCGTTCGCCTAGCCCAAATCCGGGAAACTGAAGAGGGCGACCTGTGGAGGCGAGGCCGCTGGCGACTTGGGATGTGAAGATCCTCCACTGCGGTACGAGCCTGATAACGACGACTGTTTCCAGGTAAAGGAGTGCAGTACAGAGAAAATTACTTCAGACTTGCCGTTGGTGATTGACGGACTAGAGCTCAATGCTTTGATCGATACTGGTGCGGATTATTCTGTGATAAGTTACGAATTAGCGAAGCGACTCAAGAAAGTTCTGACCGAATGGGGTGGACCTCAAGTACGTACTGCAGGTGGTCACCTCATAACCCCTTCCGGCCGATGTACCGCAAGGGTCATGATACGGGGCTTCACTTACGTCGGTGACTTTGTCGTCCTGCCTGTGTGCTCGAGGGAAGTGATACTGGGAATGGATTTCCTACAAGCTAATGGTGCGATTATCAATTTACAGAGGTCGAGCGTGTCCTTTTCGACGGAGCAAGCTTTAAAGGTAGCACGATCAGATGAACGATGTACCACTCCACTGCGCGTCGTCGACGATGATGTGACTGTACCGCCACGGAGCAGTATAATGGTTCTCGTGCATAATGATGCATTCAGCGACTACGAGGGTGTGGCGGAGAGCAACGTGGATGTTTTCTTGAAAAGAGGCGTTTGTGTGGCACGAGGGATTATCCAGCTGCGAAACGGGTGCACAGACATCCTCTTGACGAATTTCGGTAACGAATTCCAGCACATCGCAAAAGGGACGGCAATAGCGTTTCTTCATGAGTTCTGTGAAGTGACAGAAATATGCAGTCTTGAAACGACGTCACCGAATGTGAAACTTCCATCTGATGCCTGCGACACAATATACGTAAATCCTAATCTTTCAGAGATTCAACGTCAACAGCTATACGACCTCGTGCGGGAATTTGGCAGCTGTTTCTCCAACAGTTCAAAGGTACGGCGCACGAGCATTACAAAACACAGGATCATAACGGACGAGACAACCAGGCCGGTATGCCAGCACCCGTATCGTGTTTCCCCTAAGGAAAGGGAAGTCATCAAGAAGCAGGTACGAGAAATGCTTGAAGATGATGTTATCCAGCCTTCTAACAGCCCGTGGTCATCTCCCGTGGTGCTTGTCAAGAAGAAGGATAACACGCTACGGTTTTGTGTCGACTACAGGAAACTGAATGCTGTGACTAAACGGGATGTATATCCCCTTCCACGCATCGACGACACGTTAGATCGACTTCGGTGTGCCAAGTTCTTCTCATCACTAGATCTGAAAAGTGGATACTGGCAGATCGAGGTTGATGAACGTGATCGCGAAAAGACTGCTTTTGTTACCCCGGACGGACTTTACGAATTTAAGGCTCTCCCGTTTGGTCTCTGTTGTGCGCCGGCAACGTTCCAACGCATGATGGACACTGTGCTTTCCGGATTGAAGTGGCAGTGTTGCCTAGTGTACCTAGACGACGTGGTCATCTTCGCGGCTACATTTGAGGAGCACATCAAGCGCCTTCGGTCAGTGTTAGAGGCAATCCGTTCGGCAGATTTGACAATCAAGCCAGAGAAGTGCCGATTAGCTTTCGAAGAGCTTCGTTTTCTTGGGCATGTCGTCAGCGCCCAAGGTGTTCGCCCTGATCCTGATAAGACGGCCGCCGTCGCAAGGTTTCCGGTGCCAACAGACAAAAAGTCAGTACGGAGATTTCTAGGTCTATGTGCGTACTATAGACGATTTGTGAGAAATTTTTCAAAGATCGCAGAACCCTTAACGAGACTTACGAGAGAAGATGTGCCTTTCCAGTGGCAAAACGAGCAACAAAGCGCCTTCAACGAATTGAGAAAGAGGTTAGAAAACCCCCCGATTCTTTCTCACTTTGATGGGACAGCCGACACGGAAATACACACAGATGCCAGTAACATCGGCCTTGGATGCGTTCTAATACAGTGGCAGAAAGGTGAAGAAAAAGTGATAGCTTATGCCAGTCGGACTCTAACAAAAGCAGAGACAAACTATTCGGCCACGGAAAAAGAATGCCTTGCCGTCGTCTGGGCCATCAGTAAATTTCGGCCGTACCTATATGGTAGACCATTCAAGGCAGTCAGCGATCACCATGCGCTTTGCTGGCTGGCGAACATAAAGGAACCATCTGGACGACTAGCAAGGTGGAGCCTCAGACTGCAAGAATACGATATAACCGTCGTATACCGATCTGGCAAAAAACATACCGATGCCGACTGTTTGTCACGGGCTCCTACAGACACACCACTATCAGAAGAAGACGACTTTCCGTTCGTAGGAATTGTCGAGACCACTCAAATAGCCGAACTCCAACGTACAGACAAAGAATTACTCCCGCTTATCGAACACCTGCAAGGAATTGACGTACAAGTACCCCGTATATTTTCTCGAAGCCTCGCATTGTTCTGCCTCCGAGGAAACGTTCTCTACAAGAGAAACTTCAAGCCCAACCGCGAAAAGTTCCTGCTTGTCGTTCCAGCAACTATGCGACAAGAAATACTTCGAGCGTGTCACGATGAGCCCACATCTGGACATTTGGGTGTGACGCGAACGCTTGCAAGGATCAGTCTCCATTATTATTGGCCCAAGCTACTAGCTTCAGTGCAACACTACGTCAAAACATGCCGCGAGTGCCAAAGACGAAAAACACCACGTTCTAAACCAGCGGGCCTTCTACAACCTATAGATCCACCGAAAGCGCCTTTCCGCCAAGTTGGAATGGACCTCCTTGGACCCTTCCCGACATCTTTACTCGGCAAGAAATGGATCGTTGTGGCCACTGATTATTTAACTAGATACGCCGAAACAGACTCTTTGGAACGAGGAACGGCAGCAGAAGTGGCCCAATTCTTCGTACACAAAATAGTCCTGCGACATGGCGCTCCAACGGTTGTAATCACCGATCGCGGAACGGCTTTCACGGCGCAACTTTTGAAGTGCCTGCTCAACATGACTCACACTGTTCATAGGAAAACCACTGCATATCATCCTCAATGCAATGGCCTGACCGAACGCCTTAACAGAACTTTAGCGGACATGATATCCATGTATGTGGATGTCGAGCACAAAAAGTGGGACGAAATTTTACCATACGTCACTTTCGCCTACAATACGGCTGTGCAAGAGACCACCAAAATCACCCCATTTGAACTAGTTTACGGTCGTGCTGTTACCACAACACTGGATGCTATGTTACCAATAGACCAAGATGACTACCCCCCCGATCTTGACGACTTTCTACAAAGAGCGGAAGAAGCCCGCCAGTTAGCAAGATACCGAATACGCCACCAACACCGCATCGATGCCGACCGCTACAACCGAGGAAGACTTGACACGCGATATGACGTTGGCGACAAAGTGTGGATATGGACTCCAGTACGACGACGAGGCCTCTCCGAAAAACTCATTTCACGGTATTTTGGCCCCTACGAGATCGTACAGCGACACAATGACCTCGTCTACGAAGTCAAGCCTGCAGGCCACCTGCATTCGAGGCGACGCAATCCCACGGAGCGTGTACACATTGTACGGATGAAACCGTACTACGACCGATTCCAAACCTAGCCACCCCAATACCTTGACGTACTGCAACCTCATTTTTACAAACTTGCACACAAAAAAAAAAAAAAAACAGCCTCATCGCAAGCATCGGGGCGATGCCGCTTGAGAGGGGGGATAATGCCACGAGGAATTGTTAAGGCGCAGTACAACGCAGACGTTGTTAAAAGAGGAACGCTGACGGCATCGCTACGACTCATGAAGCCCGCCGGAAGGCACGAGCCGGCCCAGCCTGTGCACGAGCTGCTACCGAGCAGCGGAAAAGAAGAGAAGAAGAGGACGACGAGCGTTCGCTGCTTTCTCCCAGCTACTGTGTAGTTCTTTTGGCTTTGGGCACAAGTTCGCCCTTATTAAACCTTGTAAATAGGACGTCCCGGTTGTGAGGTTGTTATATCCGTTACAATATCAACCGTCGTAAAACCGCATTAAACAATGTCACTTAGTGAGATGTAGTGTTTTTCAACATTACAAGTCGGGAACTACAATATCTAATGTGAAAGCGCATGAAACCGTCGTAATCTTGTAGAAAACATTGTAAAGTGGCGAGTAAAACGTTTTCTAACGATAGAAGTGCGACGGTTAGGTTAGGTTAAGTTAGTTTAAGCTAGGTAGCGTCGTGAAACTACCAAAAACGACGTCATCTAACGAGATAGTGTTGTTTTATAGCGAGTATTAAACTGCGATAGGTGAAATGTTGTGAAAGCACACAAAACGGCATGAACAAGCCAAATACTGCGTGTTCTACCGTTACAAGTGCGAAACTGCTATATTGTGATATTCTCGTTAAAGCGCATGCAAGCATCGTGAAACCTTAAAGAACAATGTCATTTAGCGAGATACAGCGTTCTGTACAGCAATAAGTTGGTGAAAAACTGTGAGGTTATGCAAATATCCTAATTGTGAACGAAACAGTGTAATAGAGCGTTTTTTAATACAAGTGCGATTGTTAGGTTAGGTTAAGATATGAACCGTCGTAAAACCGCATTAATCAATGTCACTTAGTGAGATGCAGTGTTTTTCACCATTACAAGTCGGGAACTGCGATATCTAATGTGAAAGCGCTCGCAAACGTCGTTAGGTTAGGTTAGGTTAGGTTAGGTTACGTTAGGTTAGGTTTGGTTACGTTAGGTTAGGTTAGGTTATGTTAGGTTAGGTTGGGTTAGGTTAGGTTCGGTTACGTTAGGTTAAGGTATGAACCGTCGTAAAACCGCAATAAACAATGTCACTTAGTGAGATGCAGTGTTTTTCACCTTTACAAGTTGGGAACTGCGATATCTAATGCGAAAGCGCTTGAAACCGTCGTAATGTTGTAGAAAGCAATGTAAAGTAGCGAGTAAAACGTTTTCTAACGATAGAAGTGCGAAGGTTATGTTAGGTTGAGTTATGTTAGTTTAAGCTAGGTAGCGTCGTGAAACCACCAAAAACGACGTCATCTAACGAGATAGTGTTGTTTTATTGCGAGTACGAAACTGCGATAGGTAAAATGTTGTGAAAGCACACAAAACGGCATGAACAAGCCAAATACTGCGTGTTGTACCGTTACAAGTGCGAAAGTGCTATGTTGTGACATTCTCGGTAAAGCGCATGCAAGTATCGCGAAACCTTAAAGAACGATGTCATTTAGCGAGATACAGCGTTCTGTACTGTAATAAGTTGGTGAGAAACTGTGAGGTCAAGCAAATATCGTAATTGTGAACGAAACAGTGTAATTGAGCGTCTTTAGATACAAGTGCGAATGTTAGGTTAGGTTGACATATCAACCGTCGTAAAACCGCATTAAACAATGTCACTTAGTGAGATGTAGTGTTTTTCAACATTACAAGTCGGAAACTACGATATCTAATGTGAAAGCGCATGAAACCGTCGTAATCTCGTAGAAAACATTGTAAAGTGGCGAGTAAAACGTTTTCTAACGATAGAAGTGCGAAGGTTAGGTTAGGTTAGGTTTAAGCTAGGTAGCGTCGTGAAACTACCAAAAACGACGTCATCTAACGAGATAGTGTTGTTTTATAGCGAGTATTAAACTGCGATAGGTGAAATGTTGTGAAAGCACACAAAACGGCATGAACAAGCCAAATACTGCGTGTTCTACCGTTACAAGTGCGAAACTGCTATATTGTGATATTCTCGTTAAATCGCATGCAAGCATCGTGAAACCTTAAAGAACAATGTCATTTAGCGAGATACAGCGTTCTGTATTGCAATAAGTTGGTGAAAAACTGTGAGGTTATGCAAATATCGTAATTGTGAACAAAACAGTGTAATAGAGCGTTTTTAGATACAAGTGCGAATGTTAGGTTAGGTTAAGATATGAACCGTCGTAAAACCGCATTAAACAATGTCAATTACTGAGATGCAGTGTTTTTCACCATTAAAAGTGGGGAACTGCGATATTTAATGTGAAAGCGCTTGCAACCGTCGTTAGGTTAGGTTAGGTTAGGTTAGGTTTGGTTAGGTTAGGTTAGGTTAGGTTAGATTAGGTTAGGTTGGTTGAGTTGGGTTAGGTTAGGTTAGGTTAGGTTAGGTTAGGTTGGGTTAGGTTAGGTTAGGTTACGTTAGGTTAGGTTAGGTTAGGTTAGGTTAGGTTAGGTTAGGTTAGGTAAGGATAATTTGGTTAGGTTAGGTAAGGTTAGGTTAGGTTAGGTTAGGTTGGGTTGGGTGTTGTTGGGTTGGGTTGGGTTGGGTTAGGTTGGGTTAGGTTAGGTTAGGTTACGTTAGGTTAGGTTAGGTTAGGTTACGTTAGGTTATGTTAGGTTAGGTTAGGTTACGTTAGGTTAGGTTAGGTCAGGTAAGGTTAGGTTACGTTAGAATAGGTTAGGTTAGGTTACGTTAGGTTAGGTTAAGTTAGGTTAGGTTAGGTTTGGTTAGGTTAGGTTAGGTTAGCTTAGGTTAGGTTAGGTTGGGTTGGGTTGGGTTAGGTTGGGTTAGGTTAGGTTAGGTTAGGTTAGGTTAGGTTAGGTTAGTTTAGGTTAGGTTAGGTTAGGTTAGGTTAAGTTGGGTTGGGTTAGGTTAGGTTAGATTAGGTAAGGTTAGGTTAGGTTAGGTTAAGGTATGAACCGTCGTAAAACCGCATTAAACAATGTCACTTAGTGAGATGCAGTGTTTTTCACCTTTACAAGTTGGGAACTGTGATATCTAATGTGAAAGCGCTTGAAACCGTCGTAATGTTGTAGAAAGCAATGTAAAGTAGCGAGTAAAACGTTTTCTAACGATATAAGTGCGAAGGTTATGTTAGGTTGAGTTATGTTAGTTTAAGCTAGGTAGCGTCGTGAAACCACCAAAAACGACGTCGTCTAACGAGATAGTGTTGTTTTATTGCGAGTATGAAACTGCGATAGGTAAAATGTTGTGAAAGCACACAAAACGGCATGAACAAGCCAAATACTGCGTGTTGTACCGTTACAAGTGCGAAACTGCTATATTGTGATATTCTCGTTAAAGCGCATGCAAGCATCGTGAAACCTTAAAGAACAATGTCATTTAGCGAGATACAGCGTTCTGTACTGTAATAAGTTGGTGAGAAACTGTGAGGTCAAGCAAATATCGTAATTGTGAACGAAACAGTGTAATTGAGCGTCTTTAGATACAAGTGCGAATGTTAGGTTAGGTTGACATATCAACCGTCGTAAAACCGCATTAAACAATGTCACTTAGTGAGATATAGTGTTTTTCAACATTACAAGTCGGGAACTACGATATCTAATGTGAAAGCGCATGAAACCGTCGTGATCTTGTAGAAAACATTGTAAAGTGGCGAGTAAAACGTTTTCTAACGATAGAAGTGCGACGGTTAGGTTAGGTTAGGTTAGTTTAAGCTAGGTAGCGTCGTGAAACTACCAAAAACGACGTCATCTAACGAGATAGTGTTGTTTTATAGCGAGTATTAAACTGCGATAGGTGAAATGTTGCGAAAGCACACAAAAAGGCATGAACAAGCCAAATACTGCGTGTTCTACCGTTACAAGTGCGAAACTGCTATATTGTGATATTCTCGTTAAAGCGCATGCAAGCATCGTGAAACCTTAAAGAACAATGTCATTTAGCGAGATACAGCGTTCTGTACTGCAATAAGTTGGTGAAAAACTGTGAGGTTATGCAAATATCCTAATTGTGAACGAAACAGTGTAATAGAGCGTTTTTAATACAAGTGCGAATGTTAGGTTAGGTTAAGATATGAACCGTCGTAAAACCGCATTAATCAATGTCACTTAGTGAGATGCAGTGTTTTTCACCATTACAAGTCGGGAACTGCGATATCTAATGTGAAAGCGCTCGCAAACGTCGTTAGGTTAGGTTAGGTTAGGTTAGGTTACGTTAGGTTAGGTTAGGTTAGGTTTGGTTAGGTTAGGCTAGGTTAGGTTAGGTTAGGGTATGTTCGGTAAGGTTTGGTTAGGTTAGGTTAGGTTAGGTTGGTTTAGGTAAGGTTAGGTTAGGTTAAGATATGAACCGCGCTAAAACCGCATTAAACAATGTCACTTAGTGAGATGCTGTGTTTTTCACCATTACAAGTCGGGAACTGCGATATCTAATGTGAAAGCGCATGAAACCGTCGTAATCTTGTAGAAAACATTATAAAGTAGCGAATAAAACGTTTTCTAACGATAGAAGTGCGAAGGTTCGGTTAGTTTGAGTTATGTTAGTTTAGGCTAGGTAGCGTCGTGAAACCACCAAAAACGACGTCATCTAACGAGATAGTGTTGTTTTAATGCGAGTACGAAACTGCGACAGGTAAAATGTTGTGAAAGCACTCAAAACGGCATGAACAAGCCAAATACTGCGTGTTGTACCGTTACAAGTGCGAAACTGCTATGTTGTGACATTCTCGGTAAAGCGCATGCAAGTATCGTGAAACCTTAAAGAACGATGTCATTTAGCGAGATACAGCGTTCTGTACTGTAATAAGTTGGTGAGAAACTGTGAGGTCAAGCAAATATCATAATTGTGAACGAAACAGTGTAATTGAGCGTCTTTAGATACAATTGCGAATGTTAGGTTAGGTTGACATATCAACCGTCGTAAAACCGCATTAAACAATGTCACTTAGTGAGATGTAGTGTTTTTCAACATTACAAGTCGGGAACTACGATATCTAATGTGAAAGCGCATGAAACCGTCGTAATCTTGTAGAAAACATTGTAAAGTTGCGAGTAAAACGTTTTCTAACGATAGAAGTGCGAAGGTCATGTTAGGTTATGTTAGTTTAAGCTAGGTAGCGTCGTGAAACTACCAAAAACAACGTCATCTAACGAGATAGTGTTGTTTTATTGCGAGTACGAAACTGCGATAGGTGAAATGTTGTGAAAGCACACAAAACGGCATGAACAAGCCAAATACTGCGTGTTGTACCGTTACAAGTGCGAAACTGCTATGTTGTAAAATTCTCGTTAAAGCGCATGCAAGCATCGTGAAACCTTAAAGAACGATGTCATTTAGCGAGATACAGCGTTCTGTACTGCAATAAGTTGGTGAAAAACTGTGAGGTTATGCAAATATCCTAATTGTGAACGAAACAGTGTAATAGAGCGTTTTTTAATACAAGTGCGAATGTTAGGTTAGGTTGACATATCAACCGTCGTAAAACCGCATTAAACAATGTCACTTAGTGAGATGTAGTGTTTTTCAACATTACAAGTCGGGAACTACGATATCTAATGTGAAAGCGCATGAAACCGTCGTAATCTTGTAGAAAACATTATAAAGTGGCGAGTAAAACGTTTTCTAACGATAGAAGTGCGAAGGTTAGGTTAGGTTAGGTTAGTTAAGCTAGGTAGCGTCGTGAAACTACCAAAAACGACGTCATCTAACGAGATAGTGTTGTTTTATAGCGAGTATTAAACTGCGATAGGTGAAATGTTGTGAAAGCACACAAAACGGCATGAACAAGCCAAATACTGCGTGTTCTACCGTTACAAGTGCGAAACTGCTATATTGTGATATTCTCGTTAAATCGCATGCAAGCATCGTGAAACCTTAAAGAACAATGTCATTTAGCGAGATACAGCGTTCTGTACTGCAATAAGTTGGTGAAAAACTGTGAGGTTATGCAAATATCGTAATTGTGAGCAAAACAGTGTAATAGAGCGTTTTTAGATACAAGTGCGATTGTTAGGTTAGGTTAAGATATGAACCGTCGTAAAACCGCATTAAACAATGTCAATTACTGAGATGCAGTGTTTTTCACCATTAAAAGTGCGGAACTGCGATATTTAATGTGAAAGCGCTTGCAACCGTCGTTAGGTTAGGTTAGGTATGGTTAGGTTAGGTTACGTTAGGTTAGGTTAGGTTAGATTAGGTTAGGTTGGGTTGAGTTGGGTTAGGTTAGGTTAGGTTAGGTTAGGTTGGGTTAGGTTAGGTTACGTTAGGTTAGGTTACGTTAGGTTAGGTTAGGTTAGGTTACGTTAGGTTAGGTTAGGTTAGGTAAGGATAATTTGATTAGGTTAGGTAAGGTTAGGTTAGGTTAGGTTAGGTTGGGTTGGGTGTTGTTGGGTTGGGTTGGGTTGAGTTAGGTTGGGTTAGGTTAGGTTAGGTTACGTTAGGTTAGGTTAGGTTAGGTTACGTTAGGTTAGGTTAGGTCAGGTAAGGTTAGGTTACGTTAGAATAGGTTAGGTTAGGTTACGTTAGGTTAGGTTAAGTTAGGTTAGGTTAGGTTTGGTTAGGTTAGGTTAGGTTAGCTTAGGTTAGGTTAGGTTGGGATGGGTTGGGTTAGGTTGGGTTAGGTTAGGTTAGGTTAGGTTAGGTTGGGTTAGGTTAGTTTAGGTTAGGTTAGGTTAGGTTAGGTTAAGTTGGGTTGGGTTAGGTTAGGTTAGGTTAGGTAAGGTTAGGTTAGGTTAGGTTAGGTTAGGTTAAGGTATGAACCGTCGTAAAACCGCATTAAACAATCTCACTTAGTGAGATGCAGTGTTTTTCACCTTCACAAGTCGGGAACTGCGATATCTAATGTGAAAGCGCATGAAACCGTCGTAATCTTGTAGAAAACATTGTAAAGTAGCGAATAAAACGTTTGCTAACGATAGAAGTGCGAAGGTTCGGTTAGTTTGAGTGATGTTAGTTTAGGCTAGGTAGCGTCGTGAAACCACCAAAAACGACGTCATCTAACGAGATAGTGTTGTTTTAATGCGAGTACGAAACTGCGACAGGTAAAATGTTGTGAAAGCACTCAAAACGGCATGAACAAGCCAAATACTGCGTGTTGTACCGTTAGAAGTGCGAAACTGCTATGTTGTGACATTCTCGGTAAAGCGCATGCAAGTATCGTGAAACCTTAAAGAACGATGTCATTTAGCGAGATACAGCGTTCTGTACTGTAATAAGTTGGTGAGAAACTGTGAGGTCAAGCAAATATCGTAATTGTGAACGAAACAGTGTAATTGAGCGTCTTTAGATACAAGTGCGAATGTTAGGTTAGGTTGACATATCAACCGTCATAAAACCGCATTAAACAATGTCACTTAGTGAGATGTAGTGTTTTCCAACATTACAAGTCGGGAACTACGATATCTAATGTGAAAGCGCTTGAAACCGTCGTAATCTAGTAGAAAACATTGTAAAGTTGCGAGTAAAACGTTTTCTAACGATAGAAGTGCGAAGGTTAGGTTAGGTTAGGTTAGTTTAAGCTAGGTAGCGCCGTGAAACTACCAAAAACGAAGTCATCTAACGAGATAGTGTTGTTTTATTGCGAGTATTAAACTGCGATAGGTGAAATGTTGTGAATGCACACAAAACGGCATGAACAAGCCAAATACTGCGTGTTCTACCGTTACAAGTGCGAAACTGCTATATTGTGATATTCTCGTTAAAGCGCATGCAAGCATCGTGAAACCTTAAAGAACAATGTCATTTAGCGAGATACAGCGTTCTGTACTGCAATAAGTTGGTGAAAAACTGTGAGGTTATGCAAATATCGTAATTGTGAACGAAACAGTGTAATAGAGCGTTTTTCAATACAAGTACGAATGTTAGGATAGGTTAAGATATGAACCGTCGTAAAACCGCATTAAACAATGTCACTTAGTGAGATGCAGTGTTTTTCACCATTACAAGTTGGGAACTGCGATATCTAATGTGAAAGCGCTTGCAAACGTCGTAATGTTGTAGAAAGCAATGTAAAGTAGCGAGTAAAACGTTTTCTAACGATAGAAGTGCGAAGGTTATGTTAGGTTGAGTTATGTTAGTTTAAGCTAGGTAGCGTCGTGAAACCACCAAAAACGACGTCATCTAACGAGATAGTGTTGTTTTATTGCGAGTACGAAACTGCGATAGGTAAAATGTTGTGAAAGCACACAAAACGGCATGAACAAGCCAAATACTGCGTGTTGTACCGTTACAAGTGCGAAAGTGCTATGTTGTAACATTCTCGGTAAAGCGCATGCAAGTATCGCGAAACCTTAAAGAACGATGTCATTTAGCGAGATACAGCGTTCTGTACTGTAATAAGTTGGTGAGAAACTGTGAGGTCAAGCAAATATCGTAATTGTGAACGAAACAGTGTAATTGAGCGTCTTTAGATACAAGAGCGAATGTTAGGTTAGGTTGACATATCAACCGTCGTAAAACCGCATTAAAAAATGTCACTTAGTGAGATGTAGTGTTTTTCAACATTACAAGTCGGGAACTACGATATCTAATGTGAAAGCGCGTGAAACCGTCGTAATCTTGTAGAAAACATTGTAAAGTGGCGAGTAAAACGTTTTCTAACGATAGAAGTGCGAAGGTTAGGTTAGGTTAGGTTTAAGCTAGGTAGCGTCGTGAAACTACCAAAAACGACGTCATCTAACGAGATAGTGTTGTTTTATAGCGAGTATTAAACTGCGATAGGTGAAATGTGAAAGCACACAAAACGGCATGAACAAGCCAAATACTGCGTGTTCTACCGTTACAAGTGCGAAACTGCTATATTGTGATATTCTCGTTAAATCGCATGCAAGCATCGTGAAACCTTAAAGAACAATGTCATTTAGCGAGATACAGCGTTCTGTATTGCAATAAGTTGGTGAAAAACTGTGAGGTTATGCAAATATCGTAATTGTGAACAAAACAGTGTAATAGAGCGTTTTTAGATACAAGTGCGAATGTTAGGTTAGGTTAAGATATGAACCGTCGTAAAACCGCATTAAACAATGTCAATTACTGAGATGCAGTGTTTTTCACCATTAAAAGTGGGGAACTCCGATATTTAATGTGAAAGCGCTTGCAACCGTCGTTAGGTTAGGTTAGGTTAGGTTAGGTTTGGTTAGGTTAGGTTAGGTTAGGTTAGGTTAGGTTAGATTAGGTTAGGTTGGGTTGAGTTGGGTTAGGTTAGGTTAGGTTAGGTTAGGTTGGGTTAGGTTAGGTTAGGTTAGGTTACGTTAGGTTAGGTTACGTTAGGTTAGGTTACGTTAGGTTAGGTTACGTTAGGTTAGGTTAGGTTAGGTAAGGATAATTTGGTTAGGTTAGGTAAGGTTAGGTTAGGTTAGGTTAGGTTGGGTTGGGTTGGGTTGGGTTAGGTTGGGTTAGGTTAGGTTAGGTTACGTTAGGTTAGGTTAGGTTAGGTTACGTTAGGTTATGTTAGGTTAGGTTATGTTACGTTAGGTTAGGTTAGGTCAGGTAAGGTTAGGTTACGTTAGAATAGGTTAGGTTAGGTTACGTTAGGTTAGGTTAAGTTAGGTTAGGTTAGGTTTGGTTAGGTTAGGTTAGGTTAGCTTAGGTTAGGTTAGGTTGGGTTGGGTTGGGTTAGGTTGGGTTAGGTTAGGTTAGGTTAGGTTAGGTTGGGTTAGGTTAGTTTAGGTTAGGTTAGGTTAGGTTAGGTTAAGTTGGGTTGGGTTAGGTTAGGTTAGATTAGATAAGGTTAGGTTAGGTTAGGTTAGGTTAAGGTATGAACCGTCGTAAAACCGCATTAAACAATGTCACTTAGTGAGATGCAGTGTTTTTCACCTTTACAAGTTGGGAACTGCGATATCTAATGTGAAAGCGCTTGAAACCGTCGTAATGTTGTAGAAAGCAATGTAAAGTAGCGAGTAAAACGTTTTCTAACGATATAAGTGCGAAGGTTATGTTAGGTTGAGTTATGTTAGTTTAAGCTAGGTAGCGTCGTGAAACCACCAAAAACGACGTCGTCTAACGAGATAGTGTTGTTTTATTGCGAGTACGAAACTGCGATAGGTAAAATGTTGTGAAAGCACACAAAACGGCATGAACAAGCCAAATACTGCGTGTTGTACCGTTACAAGTGCGAAACTGCTATGTTGTGACATTCTCGGTAAAGCGCATGCAAGTATCGTGAAACCTTAAAGAACGATGTCATTTAGCGAGATACAGCGTTCTGTACTGTAATAAGTTGGTGAGAAACTGTGAGGTCAAGCAAATATCGTAATTGTGAACGAAACAGTGTAATTGAGCGTCTTTAGATACAAGTGCGAATGTTAGGTTAGGTTGACATATCAACCGTCGTAAAACCGCATTAAACAATGTCACTTAGTGAGATGTAGTGTTTTTCAACATTACAAGTCGGGAACTACGATATCTAATGTGAAAGCGCATGAAACCGTCGTAATCTTGTAGAAAACATTATAAAGTGGCGAGTAAAACGTTTTCTAACGATAGAAGTGCGAAGGTTAGGTTAGGTTAGGTTAGTTAAGCTAGGTAGCGTCGTGAAACTACCAAAAACGACGTCATCTAACGAGATAGTGTTGTTTTATAGCGAGTATTAAACTGCGATAGGTGAAATGTTGTGAAAGCACACAAAACGGCATGAACAAGCCAAATACTGCGTGTTCTACCGTTACAAGTGCGAAACTGCTATATTGTGATATTCTCGTTAAATCGCATGCAAGCATCGTGAAACCTTAAAGAACAATGTCATTTAGCGAGATACAGCGTTCTGTATTGCAATAAGTTGGTGAAAAACTGTGAGGTTATGCAAATATCGTAATTGTGAACAAAACAGTGTAATAGAGCGTTTTTAGATACAAGTGCGAATGTTAGGTTAGGTTAAGATATGAACCGTCGTAAAACCGCATTAAACAATGTCAATTACTGAGATGCAGTGTTTTTCACCATTAAAAGTGGGGAACTGCGATATTTAATGTGAAAGCGCTTGCAACCGTCGTTAGGTTAGGTTAGGTTAGGTTAGGTTAGGCTAGGTTAGGTTAGGTTAGGGTATGTTCGGTAAGGTTTGGTTAGGTTAGGGTATGTTCGGTAAGGTTTGGTTAGGTTAGGTTAGGTTAGGTTGGTTTAGGTAAGGTTAGGTTAGGTTAAGATATGAACCGCGCTAAAACCGCATTAAACAATGTCACTTAGTGAGATGCTGTTTTTCACCATTACAAGTCGGGAACTGCGATATCTAATGTGAAAGCGCATGAAACCGTCGTAATCTTGTAGAAAACATTATAAAGTAGCGAATAAAACGTTTTCTAACGATAGAAGTGCGAAGGTTCGGTTAGCATGAGTTATGTTAGTTTAGGCTAGGTAGCGTCGTGAAACCACCAAAAACGACGTCATCTAACGAGATAGTGTTGTTTTAATGCGAGTACGAAACTGCGACAGGTAAAATGTTGTGAAAGCACTCAAAACGGCATGAACAAGCCAAATACTGCGTGTTGTACCGTTACAAGTGCGAAACTGCTATGTTGTGACATTCTCGGTAAAGCGCATGCAAGTATCGTGAAACCTTAAAGAACGATGTCATTTAGCGAGATACAGCGTTCTGTACTGTAATAAGTTGGTGAGAAACTGTGAGGTCAAGCAAATATCATAATTGTGAACGAAACAGTGTAATTGAGCGTCTTTAGATACAAGTGCGAATGTTAGGTTAGGTTGACATATCAACCGTCGTAAAACCGCATTAAACAATGTCACTTAGTGAGATGTAGTGTTTTTCAACATTACAAGTCGGGAACTACGATATCTAATGTGAAAGCGCATGAAACCGTCGTAATCTTGCAGAAAACATTATAAAGTGGCGAGTAAAACGTTTTCTAACGATAGAAGTGCGAAGGTTAGGTTAGGTTAGGTTAGTTAAGCTAGGTAGCGTCGTGAAACTACCAAAAACGACGTCATCTAACGAGATAGTGTTGTTTTATAGCGAGTATTAAACTGCGATAGGTGAAATGTTGTGAAAGCACACAAAACGGCATGAACAAGCCAAATACTGCGTGTTCTACCGTTACAAGTGCGAAACTGCTATATTGTGATATTCTCGTTAAATCGCATGCAAGCATCGTGAAACCTTAAAGAACAATGTCATTTAGCGAGATACAGCGTTCTGTATTGCAATAAGTTGGTGAAAAACTGTGAGGTTATGCAAATATCGTAATTGTGAACAAAACAGTGTAATAGAGCGTTTTTAGATACAAGTGCGAATGTTAGGTTAGGTTAAGATATGAACCGTCGTAAAACCGCATTAAACAATGTCAATTACTGAGATGCAGTGTTTTTCACCATTAAAAGTGGGGAACTCCGATATTTAATGTGAAAGCGCTTGCAACCGTCGTTAGGTTAGGTTAGGTTAGGTTAGGTTTGGTTAGGTTAGGTTAGGTTAGGTTAGGTTAGGTTAGATTAGGTTAGGTTGGGTTGAGTTGGGTTAGGTTAGGTTAGGTTAGGTTAGGTTGGGTTAGGTTAGGTTAGGTTAGGTTACGTTAGGTTAGGTTACGTTAGGTTAGGTTACGTTAGGTTAGGTTACGTTAGGTTAGGTTAGGTTAGGTAAGGATAATTTGGTTAGGTTAGGTAAGGTTAGGTTAGGTTAGGTTAGGTTGGGTTGGGTTGGGTTGGGTTAGGTTGGGTTAGGTTAGGTTAGGTTACGTTAGGTTAGGTTAGGTTAGGTTACGTTAGGTTATGTTAGGTTAGGTTATGTTACGTTAGGTTAGGTTAGGTCAGGTAAGGTTAGGTTACGTTAGAATAGGTTAGGTTAGGTTACGTTAGGTTAGGTTAAGTTAGGTTAGGTTAGGTTTGGTTAGGTTAGGTTAGGTTAGCTTAGGTTAGGTTAGGTTGGGTTGGGTTGGGTTAGGTTGGGTTAGGTTAGGTTAGGTTAGGTTAGGTTGGGTTAGGTTAGTTTAGGTTAGGTTAGGTTAGGTTAGGTTAAGTTGGGTTGGGTTAGGTTAGGTTAGATTAGATAAGGTTAGGTTAGGTTAGGTTAGGTTAGGTTAAGGTATGAACCGTCGTAAAACCGCATTAAACAATGTCACTTAGTGAGATGCAGTGTTTTTCACCTTTACAAGTTGGGAACTGCGATATCTAATGTGAAAGCGCTTGAAACCGTCGTAATGTTGTAGAAAGCAATGTAAAGTAGCGAGTAAAACGTTTTCTAACGATATAAGTGCGAAGGTTATGTTAGGTTGAGTTATGTTAGTTTAAGCTAGGTAGCGTCGTGAAACCACCAAAAACGACGTCGTCTAACGAGATAGTGTTGTTTTATTGCGAGTACGAAACTGCGATAGGTAAAATGTTGTGAAAGCACACAAAACGGCATGAACAAGCCAAATACTGCGTGTTGTACCGTTACAAGTGCGAAACTGCTATGTTGTGACATTCTCGGTAAAGCGCATGCAAGTATCGTGAAACCTTAAAGAACGATGTCATTTAGCGAGATACAGCGTTCTGTACTGTAATAAGTTGGTGAGAAACTGTGAGGTCAAGCAAATATCGTAATTGTGAACGAAACAGTGTAATTGAGCGTCTTTAGATACAAGTGCGAATGTTAGGTTAGGTTGACATATCAACCGTCGTAAAACCGCATTAAACAATGTCACTTAGTGAGATGTAGTGTTTTTCAACATTACAAGTCGGGAACTACGATATCTAATGTGAAAGCGCATGAAACCGTCGTAATCTTGTAGAAAACATTATAAAGTGGCGAGTAAAACGTTTTCTAACGATAGAAGTGCGAAGGTTAGGTTAGGTTAGGTTAGTTAAGCTAGGTAGCGCCGTGAAACTACCAAAAACGACGTCATCTAACGAGATAGTGTTGTTTTATAGCGAGTATTAAACTGCGATAGGTGAAATGTTGTGAAAGCACACAAAACGGCATGAACAAGCCAAATACTGCGTGTTCTACCGTTACAAGTGCGAAACTGCTATATTGTGATATTCTCGTTAAATCGCATGCAAGCATCGTGAAACCTTAAAGAACAATGTCATTTAGCGAGATACAGCGTTCTGTATTGCAATAAGTTGGTGAAAAACTGTGAGGTTATGCAAATATCGTAATTGTGAACAAAACAGTGTAATAGAGCGTTTTTAGATACAAGTGCGAATGTTAGGTTAGGTTAAGATATGAACCGTCGTAAAACCGCATTAAACAATGTCAATTACTGAGATGCAGTGTTTTTCACCATTAAAAGTGGGGAACTGCGATATTTAATGTGAAAGCGCTTGCAACCGTCGTTAGGTTAGGTTAGGTTAGGTTAGGTTAGGCTAGGTTAGGTTAGGTTAGGGTATGTTCGGTAAGGTTTGGTTAGGTTAGGGTATGTTCGGTAAGGTTTGGTTAGGTTAGGTTAGGTTAGGTTGGTTTAGGTAAGGTTAGGTTAGGTTAAGATATGAACCGCGCTAAAACCGCATTAAACAATGTCACTTAGTGAGATGCTGTTTTTCACCATTACAAGTCGGGAACTGCGATATCTAATGTGAAAGCGCATGAAACCGTCGTAATCTTGTAGAAAACATTATAAAGTAGCGAATAAAACGTTTTCTAACGATAGAAGTGCGAAGGTTCGGTTAGCATGAGTTATGTTAGTTTAGGCTAGGTAGCGTCGTGAAACCACCAAAAACGACGTCATCTAACGAGATAGTGTTGTTTTAATGCGAGTACGAAACTGCGACAGGTAAAATGTTGTGAAAGCACTCAAAACGACATGAACAAGCCAAATACTGCGTGTTGTACCGTTACAAGTGCGAAACTGCTATGTTGTGACATTCTCGGTAAAGCGCATGCAAGTATCGTGAAACCTTAAAGAACGATGTCATTTAGCGAGATACAGCGTTCTGTACTGTAATAAGTTGGTGAGAAACTGTGAGGTCAAGCAAATATCATAATTGTGAACGAAACAGTGTAATTGAGCGTCTTTAGATACAAGTGCGAATGTTAGGTTAGGTTGACATATCAACCGTCGTAAAACCGCATTAAACAATGTCACTTAGTGAGATGTAGTGTTTTTCAACATTACAAGTCGGGAACTACGATATCTAATGTGAAAGCGCATGAAACCGTCGTAATCTTGCAGAAAACATTATAAAGTGGCGAGTAAAACGTTTTCTAACGATAGAAGTGCGAAGGTTAGGTTAGGTTAGGTTAGTTAAGCTAGGTAGCGTCGTGAAACTACCAAAAACGACGTCATCTAACGAGATAGTGTTGTTTTATAGCGAGTATTAAACTGCGATAGGTGAAATGTTGTGAAAGCACACAAAACGGCATGAACAAGCCAAATACTGCGTGTTCTACCGTTACAAGTGCGAAACTGCTATATTGTGATATTCTCGTTAAATCGCATGCAAGCATCGTGAAACCTTAAAGAACAATGTCATTTAGCGAGATACAGCGTTCTGTACTGCAATAAGTTGGTGAAAAACTGTGAGGTTATGCAAATATCGTAATTGTGAACAAAACAGTGTAATAGAGCGTTTTTAGATACAAGTGCGATTGTTAGGTTAGGTTAAGATATGAACCGTCGTAAAACCGCATTAAACAATGTCAATTACTGAGATGCAGTGTTTTTCACCATTAAAAGTGGGGAACTGCGATATTTAATGTGAAAGCGCTTGCAACCGTCGTTAGGTTAGGTTAGGTTAGGTTAGGTATGGTTAGGTTAGGTTAGGTTAGGTTAGGTTAGATTAGGTTAGGTTGGGTTGAGTTGGGTTAGGTTAGGTTAGGTTAGGTTAGGTTGGGTTAGGTTAGGTTAGGTTAGGTTAGGTTACGTTAGGTTAGGTTACGTTAGGTTAGGTTAGGTTAGGTTACGTTAGGTTAGGTTAGGTTGGGTAAGGATAATTTGGTTAGGTTAGGTAAGGTTAGGTTAGGTTAGGTTAGGTTGGGTTGGGTGTTGTTGGGTTGGGTTGGGTTGAGTTAGGTTGGGTTAGTTTAGGTTAGGTTACGTTAGGTTAGGTTAGGTTAGGTTAGGTTACGTTAGGTTAGGTTAGGTCAGGTAAGGTTAGGTTACGTTAGAATAGGTTAGGTTAGGTTACGTTAGGTTAGGTTAAGTTAGGTTAGGTTAGGTTTGGTTAGGTTAGGTTAGGTTAGCTTAGGTTAGGTTAGGTTGGGATGGGTTGTGTTAGGTTGGGTTAGGTTAGGTTAGGTTAGGTTAGGTTGGGTTAGGTTAGTTTAGGTTAGGTTAGGTTAGGTTAGGTTAAGTTGGGTTGGGTTAGGTTAGGTTAGGTTAGGTAAGGTTAGGTTAGGTTAGGTTAGGTTAGGTTAGGTTAGGTTAAGGTATGAACCGTCGTAAAACCGCATTAAACAATCTCACTTAGTGAGATGCAGTGTTTTTCACCTTCACAAGTCGGGAACTGCGATATCTAATGTGAAAGCGCATGAAACCGTCGTAATCTTGTAGAAAACATTGTAAAGTAGCGAATAAAACGTTTGCTAACGATAGAAGTGCGAAGGTTCGGTTAGTTTGAGTGATGTTAGTTTAGGCTAGGTAGCGTCGTGAAACCACCAAAAACGACGTCATCTAACGAGATAGTGTTGTTTTAATGCGAGTACGAAACTGCGACAGGTAAAATGTTGTGAAAGCACTCAAAACGGCATGAACAAGCCAAATACTGCGTGTTGTACCGTTACAAGTGCGAAACTGCTATGTTGTGACATTCTCGGTAAAGCGCATGCAAGTATCGTGAAACCTTAAAGAACGATGTCATTTAGCGAGATACAGCGTTCTGTACTGTAATAAGTTGGTGAGAAACTGTGAGGTCAAGCAAATATCATAATTGTGAACGAAACAGTGTAATTGAGCGTCTTTAGATACAAGTGCGAATGTTAGGTTAGGTTGACATATCAACCGTCGTAAAACCGCATTAAACAATGTCACTTAGTGAGATGTAGTGTTTTTCAACATTACAAGTCGGGAACTACGATATCTAATGTGAAAGCGCATGAAACCGTCGTAATCTTGTAGAAAACATTGTAAAGTTGCGAGTAAAACGTTTTCTAACGATAGAAGTGCGAAGGTCATGTTAGGTTATGTTAGTTTAGGCTAGGTAGCGTCGTGAAACTACCAAAAACAACGTCATCTAACGAGATAGTGTTGTTTTATTGCGAGTACGAAACTGCGATAGGTGAAATGTTGTGAAAGCACACAAAACGGCATGAACAAGCCAAATACTGCGTGTTGTACCGTTACAAGTGCGAAACTGCTATGTTGTGATATTCTCGTTAAAGCGCATGCAAGCATCGTGAAACCTTAAAGAACGATGTCATTTAGCGAGATACAGCGTTCTGTACTGCAATAAGTTGGTGAAAAACTGTGAGGTTATGCAAATATCCTAATTGTGAACGAAACAGTGTAATAGAGCGTTTTTTAATACAAGTGCGAATGTTAGGTTAGGTTGACATATCAACCGTCGTAAAACCGCATTAAACAATGTCACTTAGTGAGATGTAGTGTTTTTCAACATTACAAGTCGGGAACTACGATATCTAATGTGAAAGCGCATGAAACCGTCGTAATCTTGCAGAAAACATTATAAAGTGGCGAGTAAAACGTTTTCTAACGATAGAAGTGCGAAGGTTAGGTTAGGTTAGGTTAGTTAAGCTAGGTAGCGTCGTGAAACTACCAAAAACGACGTCATCTAACGAGATAGTGTTGTTTTATAGCGAGTATTAAACTGCGATAGGTGAAATGTTGTGAAAGCACACAAAACGGCATGAACAAGCCAAATACTGCGTGTTCTACCGTTACAAGTGCGAAACTGCTATATTGTGATATTCTCGTTAAATCGCATGCAAGCATCGTGAAACCTTAAAGAACAATGTCATTTAGCGAGATACAGCGTTCTGTACTGCAATAAGTTGGTGAAAAACTGTGAGGTTATGCAAATATCGTAATTGTGAACAAAACAGTGTAATAAAGCGTTTTTAGATACAAGTGCGATTGTTAGGTTAGGTTAAGATATGAACCGTCGTAAAACCGCATTAAACAATGTCAATTACTGAGATGCAGTGTTTTTCACCATTAAAAGTGGGGAACTGCGATATTTAATGTGAAAGCGCTTGCAACCGTCGTTAGGTTAGGTTAGGTTAGGTTAGGTATGGTTAGGTTAGGTTAGGTTAGGTTAGGTTAGGTTGGGTTGAGTTGGGTTAGGTTAGGTTAGGTTAGGTTAGGTTGGGTTAGGTTAGGTTAGGTTAGGTTAGGTTACGTTAGGTTAGGTTACGTTAGGTTAGGTTACGTTAGGTTAGGTTAGGTTAGGTAAGGATAATTTGGTTAGGTTAGGTAAGGTTAGGTTAGGTTAGGTTAGGTTGGGTTGGGTGTTGTTGGGTTGGGTTGGGTTGAGTTAGGTTGGGTTAGTTTAGGTTAGGTTACGTTAGGTTAGGTTAGGTTAGGTTACGTTAGGTTAGGTTAGGTCAGGTAAGGTTAGGTTACGTTAGAATAGGTTAGGTTAGGTTACGTTAGGTTAGGTTAAGTTAGGTTAGGTTAGGTTTGGTTAGGTTAGGTTAGGTTAGCTTAGGTTAGGTTAGGTTGGGATGGGTTGGGTTAGGTTGGGTTAGGTTAGGTTAGGTTAGGTTAGGTTGGGTTAGGTTAGTTTAGGTTAGGTTAGGTTAGGTTAGGTTAAGTTGGGTTGGGTTAGGTTAGGTTAGGTTAGGTAAGGTTAGGTTAGGTTAGGTTAGGTTAGGTTAAGGTATGAACCGTCGTAAAACCACATTAAACAATCTCACTTAGTGAGATGCAGTGTTTTTCACCTTCACAAGTCGGGAACTGCGATATCTAATGTGAAAGCGCATGAAACAGTCGTAATCTTGTAGAAAACATTGTAAAGTAGCGAATAAAACGTTTTCTAACGATAGAAGTGCGAAGGTTAGGTTAGGTTAGGTTAGTTTAAGCTAGGTAGCGTCGTGAAACTACCAAAAACGACGTCATCTAACGAGATAGTGTTGTTTTATAGCGAGTATTAAACTGCGATAGGTGAAATGTTGTGAATGCTCACAAAACGGCATGAACAAGCCAAATACTGCGTGTTCTACCGTTACAAGTGCGAAACTGCTATTTTGTGATGTTGTCGTTAAAGCGCATGCAAGCATCGTGAAACCTTAAAGAACAATGTCATTTAGCGAGATACAGCGTTCTGTACTGCAATAAGTTGGTGAAAAACTGTGAGGTTATGCAAATATCGTAATTGTGAACGAAACAGTGTAATAGAGCGTTTTTCAATACAAGTACGAATGTTAGGTTAGGTTAAGATATGAACCGTCGTAAAACCGCATTAAACAATGTCACTTAGTGAGATGCAGTGTTTTTCACCATTACAAGTTGGGAACTGCGATATCTAATGTGAAAGTGCTTGCAAACGTCGTTAGGTTAGGTTAGGTAAGGTTAGGTTAGGTTAGGTTACGTTAGGTTAGGTTTGGTTAGGTTAGGTTAGGTTAGGTTATGTTAGGTTAGGTTGGGTTAGGTTAGGTTAGGTTACGTTAGGTTAAGGTATGAACCGTCGTAAAACCGCAATAAACAATGTCACTTAGTGAGATGCAGTGTTTTTCACCTTTACAAGTTGGGAACTGCGATATCTAATGTGAAAGCGCTTGAAACCGTCGTAATGTTGTAGAAAGCAATGTAAAGTAGCGAGTAAAACGTTTTCTAACGATAGAAGTGCGAAGGTTATGTTAGGTTGAGTTATGTTAGTTTAAGCTAGGTAGCGTCGTGAAACCACCAAAAACGACGTCATCTAACGAGATAGTGTTGTTTTATTGCGAGTACGAAACTGCGATAGGTAAAATGTTGTGAAAGCACACAAAACGGCATGAACAAGCCAAATACTGCGTGTTGTACCGTTACAAGTGCGAAAGTGCTATGTTGTGACATTCTCGGTAAAGCGCATGCAAGTATCGTGAAACCTTAAAGAACGATGTCATTTAGCGAGATACAGCGTTCTGTACTGTAATAAGTTGGTGAGAAACTGTGAGGTCAAGCAAATATCGTAATTGTGAACGAAACAGTGTAATTGAGCGTCTTTAGATACAAGTGCGAATGTTAGGTTAGGTTGACATATCAACCGTCATAAAACCGCATTAAACAATGTCACTTAGTGAGATGTAGTGTTTTCCAACATTACAAGTCGGGAACTACGATATCTAATGTGAAAGCGCTTGAAACCGTCGTAATCTAGTAGAAAACATTGTAAAGTTGCGAGTAAAACGTTTTCTAACGATAGAAGTGCGAAGGTTAGGTTAGGTTAGGTTAGTTTAAGCTAGGTAGCGCCGTGAAACTACCAAAAACGAAGTCATCTAACGAGATAGTGTTGTTTTATTGCGAGTATTAAACTGCGATAGGTGAAATGTTGTGAATGCACACAAAACGGCATGAACAAGCCAAATACTGCGTGTTCTACCGTTACAAGTGCGAAACTGCTATATTGTGATATTCTCGTTAAAGCGCATGCAAGCATCGTGAAACCTTAAAGAACAATGTCATTTAGCGAGATACAGCGTTCTGTACTGCAATAAGTTGGTGAAAAACTGTGAGGTTATGCAAATATCGTAATTGTGAACGAAACAGTGTAATAGAGCGTTTTTCAATACAAGTACGAATGTTAGGATAGGTTAAGATATGAACCGTCGTAAAACCGCATTAAACAATGTCACTTAGTGAGATGCAGTGTTTTTCACCATTACAAGTTGGGAACTGCGATATCTAATGTGAAAGCGCTTGCAAACGTCGTAATGTTGTAGAAAGCAATGTAAAGTAGCGAGTAAAACGTTTTCTAACGATAGAAGTGCGAAGGTTATGTTAGGTTGAGTTATGTTAGTTTAAGCTAGGTAGCGTCGTGAAACCACCAAAAACGACGTCATCTAACGAGATAGTGTTGTTTTATTGCGAGTACGAAACTGCGATAGGTAAAATGTTGTGAAAGCACACAAAACGGCATGAACAAGCCAAATACTGCGTGTTGTACCGTTACAAGTGCGAAAGTGCTATGTTGTAACATTCTCGGTAAAGCGCATGCAAGTATCGCGAAACCTTAAAGAACGATGTCATTTAGCGAGATACAGCGTTCTGTACTGTAATAAGTTGGTGAGAAACTGTGAGGTCAAGCAAATATCGTAATTGTGAACGAAACAGTGTAATTGAGCGTCTTTAGATACAAGAGCGAATGTTAGGTTAGGTTGACATATCAACCGTCGTAAAACCGCATTAAAAAATGTCACTTAGTGAGATGTAGTGTTTTTCAACATTACAAGTCGGGAACTACGATATCTAATGTGAAAGCGCGTGAAACCGTCGTAATCTTGTAGAAAACATTGTAAAGTGGCGAGTAAAACGTTTTCTAACGATAGAAGTGCGAAGGTTAGGTTAGGTTAGGTTTAAGCTAGGTAGCGTCGTGAAACTACCAAAAACGACGTCATCTAACGAGATAGTGTTGTTTTATAGCGAGTATTAAACTGCGATAGGTGAAATGTGAAAGCACACAAAACGGCATGAACAAGCCAAATACTGCGTGTTCTACCGTTACAAGTGCGAAACTGCTATATTGTGATATTCTCGTTAAATCGCATGCAAGCATCGTGAAACCTTAAAGAACAATGTCATTTAGCGAGATACAGCGTTCTGTACTGCAATAAGTTGGTGAAAAACTGTGAGGTTATGCAAATATCGTAATTGTGAACAAAACAGTGTAATAGAGCGTTTTTAGATACAAGTGCGAATGTTAGGTTAGGTTAAGATATGAACCGTCGTAAAACCGCATTAAACAATGTCAATTACTGAGATGCAGTGTTTTTCACCATTAAAAGTGGGGAACTCCGATATTTAATGTGAAAGCGCTTGCAACCGTCGTTAGGTTAGGTTAGGTTAGGTTAGGTTTGGTTAGGTTAGGTTAGGTTAGGTTAGGTTAGATTAGGTTAGGTTGGGTTGAGTTGGGTTAGGTTAGGTTAGGTTAGGTTAGGTTGGGTTAGGTTAGGTTAGGTTAGGTTACGTTAGGTTAGGTTACGTTAGGTTAGGTTAGGTTAGGTTAGGTTACGTTAGGTTAGGTTAGGTTAGGTAAGGATAATTTGGTTAGGTTAGGTAAGGTTAGGTTAGGTTAGGTTAGGTTGGGTTGGGTGTTGTTGGGTTGGGTTGGGTTGGGTTAGGTTGGGTTAGGTTAGGTTAGGTTACGTTAGGTTAGGTTAGGTTATGTTAGGTTATGTTAGGTTAGGTTAGGTTACGTTAGGTTAGGTTAGGTCAGGTAAGGTTAGGTTACGTTAGAATAGGTTAGGTTAGGTTACGTTAGGTTAGGTTAAGTTAGGTTAGGTTAGGTTTGGTTAGGTTAGGTTAGGTTAGCTTAGGTTAGGTTAGGTTGGGTTGGGTTGGGTTAGGTTGGGTTAGGTTAGGTTAGGTTAGGTTAGGTTGGGTTAGGTTAGTTTAGGTTAGGTTAGGTTAGGTTAGGTTAAGTTCGGTTGGGTTAGGTTAGGTTAGATTAGATAAGGTTAGGTTAGGTTAGGTTAGGTTAGGTTAAGGTATGAACCGTCGTAAAACCGCATTAAACAATGTCACTTAGTGAGATGCAGTGTTTTTCACCTTTACAAGTTGGGAACTGCGATATCTAATGTGAAAGCGCTTGAAACCGTCGTAATGTTGTAGAAAGCAATGTAAAGTAGCGAGTAAAACGTTTTCTAACGATATAAGTGCGAAGGTTATGTTAGGTTGAGTTATGTTAGTTTAAGCTAGGTAGCGTCGTGAAACCACCAAAAACGACGTCGTCTAACGAGATAGTGTTGTTTTATTGCGAGTACGAAACTGCGATAGGTAAAATGTTGTGAAAGCACACAAAACGGCATGAACAAGCCAAATACTGCGTGTTGTACCGTTACAAGTGCGAAACTGCTATGTTGTGACATTCTCGGTAAAGCGCATGCAAGTATCGTGAAACCTTAAAGAACGATGTCATTTAGCGAGATACAGCGTTCTGTACTGTAATAAGTTGGTGAGAAACTGTGAGGTCAAGCAAATATCGTAATTGTGAACGAAACAGTGTAATTGAGCGTCTTTAGATACAAGTGCGAATGTTAGGTTAGGTTGACATATCAACCGTCGTAAAACCGCATTAAACAATGTCACTTAGTGAGATGTAGTGTTTTTCAACATTACAAGTCGGGAACTACGATATCTAATGTGAAAGCGCATGAAACCGTCGTAATCTTGTAGAAAACATTATAAAGTGGCGAGTAAAACGTTTTCTAACGATAGAAGTGCGAAGGTTAGGTTAGGTTAGGTTAGTTAAGCTAGGTAGCGTCGTGAAACTACCAAAAACGACGTCATCTAACGAGATAGTGTTGTTTTATAGCGAGTATTAAACTGCGATAGGTGAAATGTTGTGAAAGCACACAAAACGGCATGAACAAGCCAAATACTGCGTGTTCTACCGTTACAAGTGCGAAACTGCTATATTGTGATATTCTCGTTAAATCGCATGCAAGCATCGTGAAACCTTAAAGAACAATGTCATTTAGCGAGATACAGCGTTCTGTATTGCAATAAGTTGGTGAAAAACTGTGAGGTTATGCAAATATCGTAATTGTGAACAAAACAGTGTAATAGAGCGTTTTTAGATACAAGTGCGAATGTTAGGTTAGGTTAAGATATGAACCGTCGTAAAACCGCATTAAACAATGTCAATTACTGAGATGCAGTGTTTTTCACCATTAAAAGTGGGGAACTGCGATATTTAATGTGAAAGCGCTTGCAACCGTCGTTAGGTTAGGTTAGGTTAGGTTAGGTTAGGCTAGGTTAGGTTAGGTTAGGGTATGTTCAGTAAGGTTTGGTTAGGTTAGGGTATGTTCGGTAAGGTTTGGTTAGGTTAGGTTAGGTTAGGTTGGTTTAGGTAAGGTTAGGTTAGGTTAAGATATGAACCGCGCTAAAACCGCATTAAACAATGTCACTTAGTGAGATGCTGTGTTTTTCACCATTACATGTCGGGAACTGCGATATCTAATGTGAAAGCGCATGAAACCGTCGTAATCTTGTAGAAAACATTATAAAGTAGCGAATAAAACGTTTTCTAACGATAGAAGTGCGAAGGTTCGGTTAGTATGAGTTATGTTAGTTTAGGCTAGGTAGCGTCGTGAAACCACCAAAAACGACGTCATCTAACGAGATAGTGTTGTTTTAATGCGAGTACGAAACTGCGACAGGTAAAATGTTGTGAAAGCACTCAAAACGGCATGAACAAGCCAAATACTGCGTGTTGTACCGTTACAAGTGCGAAACTGCTATGTTGTGACATTCTCGGTAAAGCGCATGCAAGTATCGTGAAACCTTAAAGAACGATGTCATTTAGCGAGATACAGCGTTCTGTACTGTAATAAGTTGGTGAGAAACTGTGAGGTCAAGCAAATATCATAATTGTGAACGAAACAGTGTAATTGAGCGTCTTTAGATACAAGTGCGAATGTTAGGTTAGGTTGACATATCAACCGTCGTAAAACCGCATTAAACAATGTCACTTAGTGAGATGTAGTGTTTTTCAACATTACAAGTCGGGAACTACGATATCTAATGTGAAAGCGCATGAAACCGTCGTAATCTTGTAGAAAACATTGTAAAGTTGCGAGTAAAACGTTTTCTAACGATAGAAGTGCGAAGGTCATGTTAGGTTATGTTAGTTTAAGCTAGGTAGCGTCGTGAAACTACCAAAAACAACGTCATCTAACGAGATAGTGTTGTTTTATTGCGAGTACGAAACTGCGATAGGTGAAATGTTGTGAAAGCACACAAAACGGCATGAACAAGCCAAATACTGCGTGTTGTACCGTTACAAGTGCGAAACTGCTATGTTGTGATATTCTCGTTAAAGCGCATGCAAGCATCGTGAAACCTTAAAGAACGATGTCATTTAGCGAGATACAGCGTTCTGTACTGCAATAAGTTGGTGAAAAACTGTGAGGTTATGCAAATATCCTAATTGTGAACGAAACAGTGTAATAGAGCGTTTTTAGATACAAGTGCGATTGTTAGGTTAGGTTAAGATATGAACCGTCGTAAAACCGCATTAAACAATGTCACTTAGTGAGATGTAGTGTTTTTCAACATTACAAGTCGGGAACTACGATATCTAATGTGAAAGCGCATGAAACCGTCGTAATCTTGCAGAAAACGTTATAAAGTGGCGAGTAAAACGTTTTCTAACGATAGAAGTGCGAAGGTTAGGTTAGGTTAGGTTAGTTAAGCTAGGTAGCGTCGTGAAACTACCAAAAACGACGTCATCTAACGAGATAGTGTTGTTTTATAGCGAGTATTAAACTGCGATAGGTGAAATGTTGTGAAAGCACACAAAACGGCATGAACAAGCCAAATACTGCGTGTTCTACCGTTACAAGTGCGAAACTGCTATATTGTGATATTCTCGTTAAATCGCATGCAAGCATCGTGAAACCTTAAAGAACAATGTCATTTAGCGAGATACAGCGTTCTGTACTGCAATAAGTTGGTGAAAAACTGTGAGGTTATGCAAATATCGTAATTGTGAACAAAACAGTGTAATAGAGCGTTTTTAGATACAAGTGCGATTGTTAGGTTAGGTTAAGATATGAACCGTCGTAAAACCGCATTAAACAATGTCAATTACTGAGATGCAGTGTTTTTCACCATTAATAGTGGGGAACTGCGATATTTAATGTGAAAGCGCTTGCAACCGTCGTTAGGTTAGGTTAGGTTAGGTTAGGTATGGTTAGGTTAGGTTAGGTTAGGTTAGGTTAGATTAGGTTAGGTTGGGTTGAGTTGGGTTAGGTTAGGTTAGGTTAGGTTAGGTTGGGTTAGGTTAGGTTAGGTTAGGTTAGGTTACGTTAGGTTAGGTTACGTTAGGTTAGGTTAGGTTAGGTTACGTTAGGTTAGGTTAGGTTGGGTAAGGATAATTTGGTTAGGTTAGGTAAGGTTAGGTTAGGTTAGGTTAGGTTGGGTTGGGTGTTGTTGGGTTGGGTTGGGTTGAGTTAGGTTGGGTTAGTTTAGGTTAGGTTACGTTAGGTTAGGTTAGGTTAGGTTAGGTTACGTTAGGTTAGGTTAGGTCAGGTAAGGTTAGGTTACGTTAGAATAGGTTAGGTTAGGTTACGTTAGGTTAGGTTAAGTTAGGTTAGGTTAGGTTTGGTTAGGTTAGGTTAGGTTAGCTTAGGTTAGGTTAGGTTGGGATGGGTTGGGTTAGGTTGGGTTAGGTTAGGTTAGGTTAGGTTAGGTTGGGTTAGGTTAGTTTAGGTTAGGTTAGGTTAGGTTAGGTTAAGTTGGGTTGGGTTAGGTTAGGTTAGGTTAGGTAAGGTTAGGTTAGGTTAGGTTAGGTTAGGTTAAGGTATGAACCGTCGTAAAACCGCATTAAACAATCTCACTTAGTGAGATGCAGTGTTTTTCACCTTCACAAGTCGGGAACTGCGATATCTAATGTGAAAGCGCATGAAACCGTCGTAATCTTGTAGAAAACATTGTAAAGTAGCGAATAAAACGTTTGCTAACGATAGAAGTGCGAAGGTTCGGTTAGTTTGAGTGATGTTAGTTTAGGCTAGGTAGCGTCGTGAAACCACCAAAAACGACGTCATCTAACGAGATAGTGTTGTTTTAATGCGAGTACGAAACTGCGACAGGTAAAATGTTGTGAAAGCACTCAAAACGGCATGAACAAGCCAAATACTGCGTGTTGTACCGTTACAAGTGCGAAACTGCTATGTTGTGACATTCTCGGTAAAGCGCATGCAAGTATCGTGAAACCTTAAAGAACGATGTCATTTAGCGAGATACAGCGTTCTGTACTGTAATAAGTTGGTGAGAAACTGTGAGGTCAAGCAAATATCATAATTGTGAACGAAACAGTGTAATTGAGCGTCTTTAGATACAAGTGCGAATGTTAGGTTAGGTTGACATATCAACCGTCGTAAAACCGCATTAAACAATGTCACTTAGTGAGATGTAGTGTTTTTCAACATTACAAGTCGGGAACTACGATATCTAATGTGAAAGCGCATGAAACCGTCGTAATCTTGTAGAAAACATTGTAAAGTTGCGAGTAAAACGTTTTCTAACGATAGAAGTGCGAAGGTCATGTTAGGTTATGTTAGTTTAAGCTAGGTAGCGTCGTGAAACTACCAAAAACAACGTCATCTAACGAGATAGTGTTGTTTTATTGCGAGTACGAAACTGCGATAGGTGAAATGTTGTGAAAGCACACAAAACGGCATGAACAAGCCAAATACTGCGTGTTGTACCGTTACAAGTGCGAAACTGCTATGTTGTGATATTCTCGTTAAAGCGCATGCAAGCATCGTGAAACCTTAAAGAACGATGTCATTTAGCGAGATACAGCGTTCTGTACTGCAATAAGTTGGTGAAAAACTGTGAGGTTATGCAAATATCCTAATTGTGAACGAAACAGTGTAATAGAGCGTTTTTTAATACAAGTGCGAATGTTAGGTTAGGTTGACATATCAACCGTCGTAAAACCGCATTAAACAATGTCACTTAGTGAGATGTAGTGTTTTTCAACATTACAAGTCGGGAACTACGATATCTAATGTACAAGCGCATGAAACCGTCGTAATCTTGCAGAAAACATAAAGTGGCGAGTAAAACGTTTTCTAACGATAGAAGTGCGAAGGTTAGGTTAGGTTAGGTTAGTTAAGCTAGGTAGCGTCGTGAAACTACCAAAAACGACGTCATCTAACGAGATAGTGTTGTTTTATAGCGAGTATTGAACTGCGATAGGTGAAATGTTGTGAGAGCACACAAAACGGCATGAACAAGCCAAATACTGCGTGTTCTACCGTTACAAGTGCGAAACTGCTATATTGTGATATTCTCGTTAAATCGCATGCAAGCATCGTGAAACCTTAAAGAACAATGTCATTTAGCGAGATACAGCGTTCTGTACTGCAATAAGTTGGTGAAAAACTGTGAGGTTATGCAAATATCGTAATTGTGAACAAAACAGTGTAATAGAGCGTTTTTAGATACAAGTGCGATTGTTAGGTTAGGTTAAGATATGAACCGTCGTAAAACCGCATTAAACAATGTCAATTACTGAGATGCAGTGTTTTTCACCATTAAAAGTGGGGAACTGCGATATTTAATGTGAAAGCGCTTGCAACCGTCGTTAGGTTAGGTTAGGTTAGGTTAGGTATGGTTAGGTTAGGTTAGGTTAGGTTAGGTTAGATTAGGTTAGGTTGGGTTGAGTTGGGTTAGGTTAGGTTAGGTTAGGTTAGGTTGGGTTAGGTTAGGTTAGGTTAGGTTAGGTTACGTTAGGTTAGGTTACGTTAGGTTAGGTTAGGTTAGGTTACGTTAGGTTAGGTTAGGTTAGGTAAGGATAATTTGGTTAGGTTAGGTAAGGTTAGGTTAGGTTAGGTTAGGTTGGGTTGGGTGTTGTTGGGTTGGGTTGGGTTGAGTTAGGTTGGGTTAGTTTAGGTTAGGTTACGTTAGGTTAGGTTAGGTTAGGTTAGGTTACGTTAGGTTAGGTTAGGTCAGGTAAGGTTAGGTTACGTTAGAATAGGTTAGGTTAGGTTACGTTAGGTTAGGTTAAGTTAGGTTAGGTTAGGTTTGGTTAGGTTAGGTTAGGTTAGCTTAGGTTAGGTTAGGTTGGGATGGGTTGGGTTAGGTTGGGTTAGGTTAGGTTAGGTTAGGTTAGGTTGGGTTAGGTTAGTTTAGGTTAGGTTAGCTTAGGTTAGGTTAAGTTGGGTTGGGTTAGGTTAGGTTAGGTTAGGTAAGGTTAGGTTAGGTTAGGTTAGGTTAGGTTAAGGTATGAACCGTCGTAAAACCGCATTAAACAATCTCACTTAGTGAGATGCAGTGTTTTTCACCTTCACAAGTCGGGAACTGCGATATCTAATGTGAAAGCGCATGAAACCGTCGTAATCTTGTAGAAAACATTGTAAAGTAGCGAATAAAACGTTTGCTAACGATAGAAGTGCGAAGGTTCGGTTAGTTTGAGTGATGTTAGTTTAGGCTAGGTAGCGTCGTGAAACCACCAAAAACGACGTCATCTAACGAGATAGTGTTGTTTTAATGCGAGTACGAAACTGCGACAGGTAAAATGTTGTGAAAGCACTCAAAACGGCATGAACAAGCCAAATACTGCGTGTTGTACCGTTACAAGTGCGAAACTGCTATGTTGTGACATTCTCGGTAAAGCGCATGCAAGTATCGTGAAACCTTAAAGAACGATGTCATTTAGCGAGATACAGCGTTCTGTACTGTAATAAGTTGGTGAGAAACTGTGAGGTCAAGCAAATATCGTAATTGTGAACGAAACAGTGTAATTGAGCGTCTTTAGATACAAGTGCGAATGTTAGGTTAGGTTGACATATCAACCGTCATAAAACCGCATTAAACAATGTCACTTAGTGAGATGTAGTGTTTTCCAACATTACAAGTCGGGAACTACGATATCTAATGTGAAAGCGCTTGAAACCGTCGTAATCTAGTAGAAAACATTGTAAAGTTGCGAGTAAAACGTTTTCTAACGATAGAAGTGCGAAGGTTAGGTTAGGTTAGGTTAGTTTAAGCTAGGTAGCGCCGTGAAACTACCAAAAACGAAGTCATCTAACGAGATAGTGTTGTTTTATTGCGAGTATTAAACTGCGATAGGTGAAATGTTGTGAATGCACACAAAACGGCATGAACAAGCCAAATACTGCGTGTTCTACCGTTACAAGTGCGAAACTGCTATATTGTGATATTCTCGTTAAAGCGCATGCAAGCATCGTGAAACCTTAAAGAACAATGTCATTTAGCGAGATACAGCGTTCTGTACTGCAATAAGTTGGTGAAAAACTGTGAGGTTATGCAAATACCGTAATTGTGAACGAAACAGTGTAATAGAGCGTTTTTCAATACAAGTACGAATGTTAGGTTAGGTTAAGATATGAACCGTCGTAAAACCGCATTAAACAATGTCACTTAGTGAGATGCAGTGTTTTTCACCATTACAAGTTGGGAACTGCGATATCTAATGTGAAAGCGCTTGCAAACGTCGTAATGTTGTAGAAAGCAATGTAAAGTAGCGAGTAAAACGTTTTCTAACGATAGAAGTGCGAAGGTTATGTTAGGTTGAGTTATGTTAGTTTAAGCTAGGTAGCGTCGTGAAACCACCAAAAACGACGTCATCTAACGAGATAGTGTTGTTTTATTGCGAGTACGAAACTGCGATAGGTAAAATGTTGTGAAAGCACACAAAACGGCATGAACAAGCCAAATACTGCGTGTTGTACCGTTACAAGTGCGAAAGTGCTATGTTGTGACATTCTCGGTAAAGCGCATGCAAGTATCGCGAAACCTTAAAGAACGATGTCATTTAGCGAGATACAGCGTTCTGTACTGTAATAAGTTGGTGAGAAACTGTGAGGTCAAGCAAATATCGTAATTGTGAACGAAACAGTGTAATTGAGCGTCTTTAGATACAAGAGCGAATGTTAGGTTATGTTGACATATCAACCGTCGTAAAACCGCATTAAAAAATGTCACTTAGTGAGATGTAGTGTTTTTCAACATTACAAGTCGGGAACTACGATATCTAATGTGAAAGCGCGTGAAACCGTCGTAATCTTGTAGAAAACATTGTAAAGTGGCGAGTAAAACGTTTTCTAACGATAGAAGTGCGAAGGTTAGGTTAGGTTAGGTTTAAGCTAGGTAGCGTCGTGAAACTACCAAAAACGACGTCATCTAACGAGATAGTGTTGTTTTATAGCGAGTATTAAACTGCGATAGGTGAAATGTGAAAGCACACAAAACGGCATGAACAAGCCAAATACTGCGTGTTCTACCGTTACAAGTGCGAAACTGCTATATTGTGATATTCTCGTTAAATCGCATGCAAGCATCGTGAAACCTTAAAGAACAATGTCATTTAGCGAGATACAGCGTTCTGTACTGCAATAAGTTGGTGAAAAACTGTGAGGTTATGCAAATATCGTAATTGTGAACAAAACAGTGTAATAGAGCGTTTTTAGATACAAGTGCGAATGTTAGGTTAGGTTAAGATATGAACCGTCGTAAAACCGCATTAAACAATGTCACTTAGTGAGATGCAGTGTTTTTCACCATTACAAGTTGGGAACTGCGATATCTAATGTGAAAGCACTTGCAAACGTCGTTAGGTTAGGTTAGGTTAGGTTAGGTTACGTTAGGTTAGGTTTGGTTACGTTAGGTTAGGTTAGGTTATGTTAGGTTAGGTTGGGTTAGGTTAGGTTAGGTTACGTTAGGTTAAGATATGGACCGCGCTAAAACCGCATTAAACAATGTCACTTAGTGAGATGCTGTGTTTTTCACCATTACAAGTCGGGAACTGCGATATCTAATGTGAAAGCGCATGAAACCGTCGTAATCTTGTAGAAAACATTGTAAAGTAGCGAATAAAACGTTTTCTAACGATAGAAGTGCGAAGGTTCGGTTAGTTTGAGTTATGTTAGTTTAGGCTAGGTAGCGTCGTGAAACCACCAAAAACGACGTCATCTAACGAGATAGTGTTGTTTTATTGCGAGTACGAAACTGCGATAGGTAAAATGTTGTGAAAGCACACAAAACGGCATGAACAAGCCAAATACTGCGTGTTGTACCGTTACAAGTGCGAAAGTGCTATGTTGTGACATTCTCGGTAAAGCGCATGCAAGTATCGTGAAACCTTAAAGAACGATGTCATTTAGCGAGATACAGCGTTCTGTACTGTAATAAGTTGGTGAGAAACTGTGAGGTCAAGCAAATATCGTAATTGTGAACGAAACAGTGTAATTGAGCGTCTTTAGATACAAGTGCGAATGTTAGGTTAGGTTGACATATCAACCGTCGTAAAACCGCATTAAACAATGTCACTTAGTGAGATGTAGTGTTTTTCAACATTACAAGTCGGGAACTACGATATCTAAAGTGAAAGCGCATGAAACCGTCGTAATCTTGTAGAAAACATTGTAAAGTGGCGAGTAAAACGTTTTCTAACGATAGAAGTGCGAAGGTTAGGTTAGGTTAGGTTAGTTTAAGCTAGGTAGCGTCGTGAAACTACCAAAAACGACGTCATCTAACGAGATAGTGTTGTTTTATAGCGAGTATTAAACTGCGATAGGTGAAATGTTGTGAAAGCACACAAAACGGCATGAACAAGCCAAATACTGCGTGTTCTACCGTTACAAGTGCGAAACTGCTATATTGTGATATTCTCGTTAAATCGCATGCAAGCATCGTGAAACCTTAAAGAACAATGTCATTTAGCGAGATACAGCGTTCTGTACTGCAATAAGTTGGTGAAAAACTGTGAGGTTATGCAAATATCGTAATTGTGAACAAAACAGTGTAATAGAGCGTTTTTAGATACAAGTGCGAATGTTAGGTTAGGTTAAGATATGAACCGTCGTAAAACCGCATTAAACAATGTCAATTACTGAGATGCAGTGTTTTTCACCATTAAAAGTGGGGAACTCCGATATTTAATGTGAAAGCGCTTGCAACCGTCGTTAGGTTAGGTTAGGTTAGGTTAGGTTTGGTTAGGTTAGGTTAGGTTAGGTTAGGTTAGATTAGGTTAGGTTGGGTTGAGTTGGGTTAGGTTAGGTTAGGTTAGGTTAGGTTGGGTTAGGTTAGGTTAGGTTAGGTTACGTTAGGTTAGGTTACGTTAGGTTAGGTTAGGTTAGGTTAGGTTACGTTAGGTTAGGTTAGGTTAGGTAAGGATAATTTGGTTAGGTTAGGTAAGGTTAGGTTAGGTTAGGTTAGGTTGGGTTGGGTGTTGTTGGGGTGGGTTGGGTTGGGTTAGGTTGGGTTAGGTTAGGTTAGGTTACGTTAGGTTAGGTTAGGTTAGGTTACGTTAGGTTATGTTAGGTTAGGTTAGGTTACGTTAGGTTAGGTTAGGTCAGGTAAGGTTAGGTTACGTTAGAATAGGTTAGGTTAGGTTACGTTAGGTTAGGTTAAGTTAGGTTAGGTTAGGTTTGGTTAGGTTAGGTTAGGTTAGCTTAGGTTAGGTTAGGTTGGGTTGGGTTGGGTTAGGTTGGGTTAGGTTAGGTTAGGTTAGGTTAGGTTGGGTTAGGTTAGTTTAGGTTAGGTTAGGTTAGGTTAAGTTGGGTTGGGTTAGGTTAGGTTAGATTAGATAAGGTTAGGTTAGGTTAGGTTAGGTTAGGTTAAGGTATGAACCGTCGTAAAACCGCATTAAACAATGTCACTTAGTGAGATGCAGTGTTTTTCACCTTTACAAGTTGGGAACTGCGATATCTAATGTGAAAGCGCTTGAAACCGTCGTAATGTTGTAGAAAGCAATGTAAAGTAGCGAGTAAAACGTTTTCTAACGATATAAGTGCGAAGGTTATGTTAGGTTGAGTTATGTTAGTTTAAGCTAGGTAGCGTCGTGAAACCACCAAAAACGACGTCGTCTAACGAGATAGTGTTGTTTTATTGCGAGTACGAAACTGCGATAGGTAAAATGTTGTGAAAGCACACAAAACGGCATGAACAAGCCAAATACTGCGTGTTGTACCGTTACAAGTGCGAAACTGCTATGTTGTGACATTCTCGGTAAAGCGCATGCAAGTATCGTGAAACCTTAAAGAACGATGTCATTTAGCGAGATACAGCGTTCTGTACTGTAATAAGTTGGTGAGAAACTGTGAGGTCAAGCAAATATCGTAATTGTGAACGAAACAGTGTAATTGAGCGTCTTTAGATACAAGTGCGAATGTTAGGTTAGGTTGACATATCAACCGTCGTAAAACCGCATTAAACAATGTCACTTAGTGAGATGTAGTGTTTTTCAACATTACAAGTCGGGAACTACGATATCTAATGTGAAAGCGCATGAAACCGTCGTAATCTTGTAGAAAACATTATAAAGTGGCGAGTAAAACGTTTTCTAACGATAGAAGTGCGAAGGTTAGGTTAGGTTAGGTTAGTTAAGCTAGGTAGCGTCGTGAAACTACCAAAAACGACGTCATCTAACGAGATAGTGTTGTTTTATAGCGAGTATTAAACTGCGATAGGTGAAATGTTGTGAAAGCACACAAAACGGCATGAACAAGCCAAATACTGCGTGTTCTACCGTTACAAGTGCGAAACTGCTATATTGTGATATTCTCGTTAAATCGCATGCAAGCATCGTGAAACCTTAAAGAACAATGTCATTTAGCGAGATACAGCGTTCTGTATTGCAATAAGTTGGTGAAAAACTGTGAGGTTATGCAAATATCGTAATTGTGAACAAAACAGTGTAATAGAGCGTTTTTAGATACAAGTGCGAATGTTAGGTTAGGTTAAGATATGAACCGTCGTAAAACCGCATTAAACAATGTCAATTACTGAGATGCAGTGTTTTTCACCATTAAAAGTGGGGAACTGCGATATTGTGAAAGCGCTTGCAACCGTCGTTAGGTTAGGTTAGGTTAGGTTAGGTTTGGCTAGGTTAGGTTAGGTTAGGGTATGTTCAGTAAGGTTTGGTTAGGTTAGGGTATGTTCGGTAAGGTTTGGTTAGGTTAGGTTAGGTTAGGTTGGTTTAGGTAAGGTTAGGTTAGGTTAAGATATGAACCGCGCTAAAACCGCATTAAACAATGTCACTTAGTGAGATGCTGTGTTTTTCACCATTACAAGTCGGGAACTGCGATATCTAATGTGAAAGCGCATGAAACCGTCGTAATCTTGTAGAAAACATTATAAAGTAGCGAATAAAACGTTTTCTAACGATAGAAGTGCGAAGGTTCGGTTAGTATGAGTTATGTTAGTTTAGGCTAGGTAGCGTCGTGAAACCACCAAAAACGACGTCATCTAACGAGATAGTGTTGTTTTAATGCGAGTACGAAACTGCGACAGGTAAAATGTTGTGAAAGCACTCAAAACGGCATGAACAAGCCAAATACTGCGTGTTGTACCGTTACAAGTGCGAAACTGCTATGTTGTGACATTCTCGGTAAAGCGCATGCAAGTATCGTGAAACCTTAAAGAACGATGTCATTTAGCGAGATACAGCGTTCTGTACTGTAATAAGTTGGTGAGAAACTGTGAGGTCAAGCAAATATCATAATTGTGAACGAAACAGTGTAATTGAGCGTCTTTAGATACAAGTGCGAATGTTAGGTTAGGTTGACATATCAACCGTCGTAAAACCGCATTAAACAATGTCACTTAGTGAGATGTAGTGTTTTTCAACATTACAAGTCGGGAACTACGATATCTAATGTGAAAGCGCATGAAACCGTCGTAATCTTGTAGAAAACATTGTAAAGTTGCGAGTAAAACGTTTTCTAACGATAGAAGTGCGAAGGTCATGTTAGGTTATGTTAGTTTAAGCTAGGTAGCGTCGTGAAACTACCAAAAACAACGTCATCTAACGAGATAGTGTTGTTTTATTGCGAGTACGAAACTGCGATAGGTGAAATGTTGTGAAAGCACACAAAACGGCATGAACAAGCCAAATACTGCGTGTTGTACCGTTACAAGTGCGAAACTGCTATGTTGTGATATTCTCGTTAAAGCGCATGCAAGCATCGTGAAACCTTAAAGAACGATGTCATTTAGCGAGATACAGCGTTCTGTACTGCAATAAGTTGGTGAAAAACTGTGAGGTTATGCAAATATCCTAATTGTGAACGAAACAGTGTAATAGAGCGTTTTTAGATACAAGTGCGATTGTTAGGTTAGGTTAAGATATGAACCGTCGTAAAACCGCATTAAACAATGTCACTTAGTGAGATGTAGTGTTTTTCAACATTACAAGTCGGGAACTACGATATCTAATGTGAAAGCGCATGAAACCGTCGTAATCTTGCAGAAAACATTATAAAGTGGCGAGTAAAACGTTTTCTAACGATAGAAGTGCGAAGGTTAGGTTAGGTTAGGTTAGTTAAGCTAGGTAGCGTCGTGAAACTACCAAAAACGACGTCATCTAACGAGATAGTGTTGTTTTATAGCGAGTATTAAACTGCGATAGGTGAAATGTTGTGAAAGCACACAAAACGGCATGAACAAGCCAAATACTGCGTGTTCTACCGTTACAAGTGCGAAACTGCTATATTGTGATATTCTCGTTAAATCGCATGCAAGCATCGTGAAACCTTAAAGAACAATGTCATTTAGCGAGATACAGCGTTCTGTACTGCAATAAGTTGGTGAAAAACTGTGAGGTTATGCAAATATCGTAATTGTGAACAAAACAGTGTAATAGAGCGTTTTTAGATACAAGTGCGATTGTTAGGTTAGGTTAAGATATGAACCGTCGTAAAACCGCATTAAACAATGTCAATTACTGAGATGCAGTGTTTTTCACCATTAATAGTGGGGAACTGCGATATTTAATGTGAAAGCGCTTGCAACCGTCGTTAGGTTAGGTTAGGTTAGGTTAGGTATGGTTAGGTTAGGTTAGGTTAGGTTAGGTTAGATTAGGTTAGGTTGGGTTGAGTTGGGTTAGGTTAGGTTAGGTTAGGTTAGGTTGGGTTAGGTTAGGTTAGGTTAGGTTAGGTTACGTTAGGTTAGGTTACGTTAGGTTAGGTTAGGTTAGGTTACGTTAGGTTAGGTTAGGTTGGGTAAGGATAATTTGGTTAGGTTAGGTAAGGTTAGGTTAGGTTAGGTTAGGTTGGGTTGGGTGTTGTTGGGTTGGGTTGGGTTGAGTTAGGTTGGGTTAGTTTAGGTTAGGTTACGTTAGGTTAGGTTAGGTTAGGTTAGGTTACGTTAGGTTAGGTTAGGTCAGGTAAGGTTAGGTTACGTTAGAATAGGTTAGGTTAGGTTACGTTAGGTTAGGTTAAGTTAGGTTAGGTTAGGTTTGGTTAGGTTAGGTTAGGTTAGCTTAGGTTAGGTTAGGTTGGGATGGGTTGGGTTAGGTTGGGTTAGGTTAGGTTAGGTTAGGTTAGGTTGGGTTAGGTTAGTTTAGGTTAGGTTAGGTTAGGTTAGGTTAAGTTGGGTTGGGTTAGGTTAGGTTAGGTTAGGTAAGGTTAGGTTAGGTTAGGTTAGGTTAGGTTAAGGTATGAACCGTCGTAAAACCGCATTAAACAATCTCACTTAGTGAGATGCAGTGTTTTTCACCTTCACAAGTCGGGAACTGCGATATCTAATGTGAAAGCGCATGAAACTGTCGTAATCTTGTAGAAAACATTGTAAAGTAGTGAATAAAACGTTTGCTAACGATAGAAGTGCGAAGGTTCGGTTAGTTTGAGTGATGTTAGTTTAGGCTAGGTAGCGTCGTGAAACCACCAAAAACGACGTCATCTAACGAGATAGTGTTGTTTTAATGCGAGTACGAAACTGCGACAGGTAAAATGTTGTGAAAGCACTCAAAACGGCATGAACAAGCCAAATACTGCGTGTTGTACCGTTACAAGTGCGAAACTGCTATGTTGTGACATTCTCGGTAAAGCGCATGCAAGTATCGTGAAACCTTAAAGAACGATGTCATTTAGCGAGATACAGCGTTCTGTACTGTAATAAGTTGGTGAGAAACTGTGAGGTCAAGCAAATATCATAATTGTGAACGAAACAGTGTAATTGAGCGTCTTTAGATACAAGTGCGAATGTTAGGTTAGGTTGACATATCAACCGTCGTAAAACCGCATTAAACAATGTCACTTAGTGAGATGTAGTGTTTTTCAACATTACAAGTGGGGAACTACGATATCTAATGTGAAAGCGCATGAAACCGTCGTAATCTTGCAGAAAACATTATAAAGTGGCGAGTAAAACGTTTTCTAACGATAGAAGTGCGAAGGTTAGGTTAGGTTAGGTTAGTTAAGCTAGGTAGCGTCGTGAAACTACCAAAAACGACGTCATCTAACGAGATAGTGTTGTTTTATAGCGAGTATTAAACTGCGATAGGTGAAATGTGAAAGCACACAAAACGGCATGAACAAGCCAAATACTGCGTGTTCTACCGTTACAAGTGCGAAACTGCTATATTGTGATATTCTCGTTAAATCGCATGCAAGCATCGTGAAACCTTAAAGAACAATGTCATTTAGCGAGATACAGCGTTCTGTACTGCAATAAGTTGGTGAAAAACTGTGAGGTTATGCAAATATCGTAATTGTGAACAAAACAGTGTAATAGAGCGTTTTTAGATACAAGTGCGATTGTTAGGTTAGGTTAAGATATGAACCGTCGTAAAACCGCATTAAACAAGGTCAATTACTGAGATGCAGTGTTTTTCACCATTAAAAGTGGGGAACTGCGATATTTAATGTGAAAGCGCTTGCAACCGTCGTTAGGTTAGGTTAGGTTAGGTTAGGTATGGTTAGGTTAGGTTAGGTTAGGTTAGGTTAGATTAGGTTAGGTTGGGTTGAGTTGGGTTAGGTTAGGTTAGGTTAGGTTAGGTTGGGTTAGGTTAGGTTAGGTTAGGTTAGGTTACGTTAGGTTAGGTTACGTTAGGTTAGGTTAGGTTAGGTTACGTTAGGTTAGGTTAGGTTAGGTAAGGATAATTTGGTTAGGTTAGGTAAGGTTAGGTTAGGTTAGGTTAGGTTGGGTTGGGTGTTGTTGGGTTGGGTTGGGTTGAGTTAGGTTGGGTTAGTTTAGGTTAGGTTACGTTAGGTTAGGTTAGGTTAGGTTACGTTAGGTTAGGTTAGGTCAGGTAAGGTTAGGTTACGTTAGAATAGGTTAGGTTAGGTTACGTTAGGTTAGGTTAAGTTAGGTTAGGTTAGGTTTGGTTAGGTTAGGTTAGGTTAGCTTAAGTTAGGTTAGGTTGGGATGGGTTGGGTTAGGTTGGGTTAGGTTAGGTTAGGTTAGGTTAGGTTGGGTTAGGTTAGTTTAGGTTAGGTTAGGTTAGGTTAGGTTAAGTTGGGTTGGGTTAGGTTAGGTTAGGTTAGGTAAGGTTAGGTTAGGTTAGGTTAGGTTAGGTTAAGGTATGAACCGTCGTAAAACCGCATTAAACAATCTCATTTAGTGAGATGCAGTGTTTTTCACCTTCACAAGTCGGGAACTGCGATATCTAATGTGAAAGCGCATGAAACCGTCGTAATCTTGTAGAAAACATTGTAAAGTAGCGAATAAAACGTTTGCTAACGATAGAAGTGCGAAGGTTCGGTTAGTTTGAGTGATGTTAGTTTAGGCTAGGTAGCGTCGTGAAACCACCAAAAACGACGTCATCTAACGAGATAGTGTTGTTTTAATGCGAGTACGAAACTGCGACAGGTAAAATGTTGTGAAAGCACTCAAAACGGCATGAACAAGCCAAATACTGCGTGTTGTACCGTTACAAGTGCGAAACTGCTATGTTGTGACATTCTCGGTAAAGCGCATGCAAGCATCGTGAAACCTTAAAGAACAATGTCATTTAGCGAGATACAGCGTTCTGTACTGCAATAAGTTGGTGAAAAACTGTGAGGTTATGCAAATACCGTAATTGTGAACGAAACAGTGTAATAGAGCGTTTTTCAATACAAGTACGAATGTTAGGTTAGGTTAAGATATGAACCGTCGTAAAACCGCATTAAACAATGTCACTTAGTGAGATGCAGTGTTTTTCACCATTACAAGTTGGGAACTGCGATATCTAATGTGAAAGCGCTTGCAAACGTCGTAATGTTGTAGAAAGCAATGTAAAGTAGCGAGTAAAACGTTTTCTAACGATAGAAGTGCGAAGGTTATGTTAGGTTGAGTTATGTTAGTTTAAGCTAGGTAGCGTCGTGAAACCACCAAAAACGACGTCATCTAACGAGATAGTGTTGTTTTATTGCGAGTACGAAACTGCGATAGGTAAAATGTTGTGAAAGCACACAAAACGGCATGAACAAGCCAAATACTGCGTGTTGTACCGTTACAAGTGCGAAAGTGCTATGTTGTGACATTCTCGGTAAAGCGCATGCAAGTATCGCGAAACCTTAAAGAACGATGTCATTTAGCGAGATACAGCGTTCTGTACTGTAATAAGTTGGTGAGGAACTGTGAGGTCAAGCAAATATCGTAATTGTGAACGAAACAGTGTAATTGAGCGTCTTTAGATACAAGAGCGAATGTTAGGTTAGGTTGACATATCAACCGTCGTAAAACCGCATTAAAAAATGTCACTTAGTGAGATGTAGTGTTTTTCAACATTACAAGTCGGGAACTACGATATCTAATGTGAAAGCGCGTGAAACCGTCGTAATCTTGTAGAAAACATTGTAAAGTGGCGAGTAAAACGTTTTCTAACGATAGAAGTGCGAAGGTTAGGTTAGGTTAGGTTTAAGCTAGGTAGCGTCGTGAAACTACCAAAAACGACGTCATCTAACGAGATAGTGTTGTTTTATAGCGAGTATTAAACTGCGATAGGTGAAATGTGAAAGCACACAAAACGGCATGAACAAGCCAAATACTGCGTGTTCTACCGTTACAAGTGCGAAACTGCTATATTGTGATATTCTCGTTAAATCGCATGCAAGCATCGTGAAACCTTAAAGAACAATGTCATTTAGCGAGATACAGCGTTCTGTACTGCAATAAGTTGGTGAAAAACTGTGAGGTTATGCAAATATCGTAATTGTGAACAAAACAGTGTAATAGAGCGTTTTTAGATACAAGTGCGAATGTTAGGTTAGGTTAAGATATGAACCGTCGTAAAACCGCATTAAACAATGTCACTTAGTGAGATGCAGTGTTTTTCACCATTACAAGTTGGGAACTGCGATATCTAATGTGAAAGCACTTGCAAACGTCGTTAGGTTAGGTTAGGTTAGGTTAGGTTACGTTAGGTTAGGTTTGGTTACGTTAGGTTAGGTTAGGTTATGTTAGGTTAGGTTGGGTTAGGTTAGGTTAGGTTACGTTAGGTTAAGATATGGACCGCGCTAAAACCGCATTAAACAATGTCACTTAGTGAGATGCTGTGTTTTTCACCATTACAAGTCGGGAACTGCGATATCTAATGTGAAAGCGCATGAAACCGTCGTAATCTTGTAGAAAACATTGTAAAGTAGCGAATAAAACGTTTTCTAACGATAGAAGTGCGAAGGTTCGGTTAGTTTGAGTTATGTTAGTTTAGGCTTGGTAGCGTCGTGAAACCACCAAAAACGACGTCATCTAACGAGATAGTGTTGTTTTATTGCGAGTACGAAACTGCGATAGGTAAAATGTTGTGAAAGCACACAAAACGGCATGAACAAGCCAAATACTGCGTGTTGTACCGTTACAAGTGCGAAAGTGCTATGTTGTGACATTCTCGGTAAAGCGCATGCAAGTATCGTGAAACCTTAAAGAACGATGTCATTTAGCGAGATACAGCGTTCTGTACTGTAATAAGTTGGTGAGAAACTGTGAGGTCAAGCAAATATCGTAATTGTGAACGAAACAGTGTAATTGAGCGTCTTTAGATACAAGTGCGAATGTTAGGTTAGGTTGACATATCAACCGTCGTAAAACCGCATTAAACAATGTCACTTAGTGAGATGTAGTGTTTTTCAACATTACAAGTCGGGAACTACGATATCTAAAGTGAAAGCGCATGAAACCGTCGTAATCTTGTAGAAAACATTGTAAAGTGGCGAGTAAAACGTTTTCTAACGATAGAAGTGCGAAGGTTAGGTTAGGTTAGGTTAGCTTAAGCTAGGTAGCGTCGTGAAACTACCAAAAACGACGTCATCTAACGAGATAGTGTTGTTTTATAGCGAGTATTAAACTGCGATAGGTGAAATGTTGTGAAAGCACACAAAACGGCATGAACAAGCCAAATACTGCGTGTTCTACCGTTACAAGTGCGAAACTGCTATATTGTGATATTCTCGTTAAATCGCATGCAAGCATCGTGAAACCTTAAAGAACAATGTCATTTAGCGAGATACAGCGTTCTGTACTGCAATAAGTTGGTGAAAAACTGTGAGGTTATGCAAATATTGTAATTGTGAACAAAACAGTGTAATAGAGCGTTTTTAGATACAAGTGCGATTGTTAGGTTAGGTTAAGATATGAAGCGTCGTAAAACCGCATTAAACAATGTCAATTACTGAGATGCAGTGTTTTTCACCATTAAAAGTGGGGAACTGCGATATTTATTGTGAAAGCGCTTGCAACCGTCGTTAGGTTAGGTTAGGTTAGGTTAGGTTAGGTTAGGTTAGGTTTGGTTAGGTTAGGTTAGGTTAGGTTAGGTTAGATTAGGTTAGGTTGGGTTGAGTTGGGTTAGGTTAGGTTAGGTTAGGTTAGGTTGGGTTAGGTTAGGTTAGGTTAGGTTAGGTTACGTTAGGTTAGGTTACGTTAGGTTAGGTTAGGTTAGGTTACGTTAGGTTAGGTTAGGTTAGGTAAGGATAATTTGGTTAGGTTAGGTAAGGTTAGGTTAGGTTAGGTTAGGTTGGGTTGGGTGTTGTTGGGTTGGGTTGGGTTGGGTTAGGTTGGGTTAGGTTAGGTTAGGTTACGTTAGGTTAGGTTAGGTTACGTTAGGTTATGTTAGGTTAGGTTAGGTTACGTTAGGTTAGGTTAGGTCAGGTAAGGTTAGGTTACGTTAGAATAGGTTAGGTTAGGTTACGTTAGGTTAGGTTAAGTTAGGTTAGGTTAGGTTTGGTTAGGTTAGGTTAGGTTAGCTTAGGTTAGGTTAGGTTGGGCTGGGTTGGGTTAGGTTGGGTTAGGTTAGGTTAGGTTAGGTTGGGTTAGGTTAGTTTAGGTTAGGTTAGGTTAGGTTAAGTTGGGTTGGGTTAGGTTAGGTTAGATTAGGTAAGGTTAGGTTAGGTTAGGTTAGGTTAGGTTAAGGTATGAAGCGTCGTAAAACCGCATTAAACAATGTCACTTAGTGAGATGCAGTGTTTTTCACCTTTACAAGTTGGGAACTGTGATATCTAATGTGAAAGCGCTTGAAACCGTCGTAATGTTGTAGAAAGCAATGTAATGTAGCGAGTAAAACGTTTTCTAACGATAGAAGTGCGAAGGTCATGTTAGGTTATGTTAGTTTAAGCTAGGTAGCGTCGTGAAACTATCAAAAACAACGTCATCTAACGAGATAGTGTTGTTTTATTGCGAGTACGAAACTGCGATAGGTGAAATGTTGTGAAAGCACACAAAACGGCATGAACAAGCCAAATACTGCGTGTTTTACCGTTACAAGTGCGAAACTGCTATGTTGTGATATTCTCGTTAAAGCGCATGCAAGCATCGTGAAACCTTAAAGAACGATGTCATTTAGCGAGATACAGCGTTCTGTACTGCAATAAGTTGGTGAAAAACTGTGAGGTTATACAAATATCCTAATTGTGAACGAAACAGTGTAATAGAGCGTTTTTTAATACAAGTGCGAATGTTAGGTTAGGTTAAGATATGAACCGTCGTAAAACCGCATTAAACAATGTCACTTAGTGAGATGCAGTGTTTTTCACCATTACAAGTTGGGAACTGCGATATCTAATGTGAAAGCACTTGCAAACGTCGTTAGGTTAGGTTAGGTTAGGTTAGGTTAGGTTAGGTTACGTTAGGTTAGGTTTGGTTAGGTTAGGTTAGGTTAGGTTAGGTTATGTTAGGTTAGGTTGGGTTAGGTTAGCTTACGTTAGGTTAAGGTATGAACCGTCGTAAAACCGCAATAAACAATGTCACTTAGTGAGATGCAGTGTTTTTCACCTTTACAAGTTGGGAACTGCGATATCTAATGTGAAAGCGCTTGAAACCGTCGAATTGTTGTAGAAAGCAATGTAAAGTAGCGAGTAAAACGTTTTCTAACGATAGAAGTGCGAAGGTTATGTTAGGTTGAGTTATGTTAGTTTAAGCTAGGTAGCGTCGTGAAACCACCAAAAACGACGTCGTCTAACGAGATAGTGTTGTTTTATTGCGAGTACGAAACTGCGATAGGTAAAATATTGTGAAAGCACACAAAACGGCATGAACAAGCCAAATACTGCGTGTTGTACCGTTACAAGCGCGAAAGTGCTATGTTGTGACATTCTCGGTAAAGCGCATGCAAGTATCGTGAAACCTTAAAGAACGATGTCATTTAGCGAGATACAGCGTTCTGTACTGTAATAAGTTGGTGAGAAACTGTGAGGTCAAGCAAATATCGTAATTGTGAACGAAACAGTGTAATTGAGCGTGTTTAGATAACAAGTGCGAATGTTAGGTTAGGTTGACATATCAACCGTCGTAAAACCGCATTAAACAATGTCACTTAGTGAGATGTAGTGTTTTTCAACATTACAAGTCGGGAACTACGATATCTAATGTGAAAGCGCATGAAACCGTCGTAATCTTGTAGAAAACATTATAAAGTGGCGAGTAAAACGTTTTCTAACGATAGAAGTGCGAAGGTTAGGTTAGGTTAGGTTAGTTAAGCTAGGTAGCGTCGTGAAACTACCAAAAACGACGTCATCTAACGAGATAGTGTTGTTTTATAGCGAGTATTAAACTGCGATAGGTGAAATGTTGTGAAAGCACACAAAACGGCATGAACAAGCCAAATACTGCGTGTTCTACCGTTACAAGTGCGAAACTGCTATATTGTGATATTCTCGTTAAATCGCATGCAAGCATCGTGAAACCTTAAAGAACGATGTCATTTAGCGAGATACAGCGTTCTGTACTGCAATAAGTTGGTGAAAAACTGTGAGGTTATGCAAATATCGTAATTGTAAACGAAACAGTGTAATAGAGCGTTTTTCAATACAAGTACGAATGTTAGGTTAGGTTAAGATATGAACCGTCGTAAAACCGCATTAAACAATGTCACTTAGTGAGATGCAGTGTTTTTCACCATTACAAGTTGGGAACTGCGATATCTAATGTGAAAGCACTTGCAAACGTCGTTAGGTTAGGTTAGGTTAGGTTAGGTTACGTTAGGTTAGGTTTGGTTACGTTAGGTTAGGTTAGGTTATGTTAGGTTAGGTTGGGTTAGGTTAGGTTTGGTTACGTTAGGTTAGGTTAGGTTATGTTAGGTTAGGTTGGGTTAGGTTAGGTTAGGTTACGTTAGGTTAAGGTATGAACCGTCGTAAAACCGCAATAAACAATGTCACTTAGTGAGATGCAGTGTTTTTCACCTTTACAAGTTGGGAACTGCGATATCTAATGCGAAAGCGCTTGAAACCGTCGTAATGTTGTAGAAAGCAATGTAAAGTAGCGAGTAAAACGTTTTCTAACGATAGAAGTGCGAAGGTTATGTTAGGTTGAGTTATGTTAGTTTAAGCTAGGTAGCGTCGTGAAACCACCAAAAACGACGTCATCTAACGAGATAGTGTTGTTTTATTGCGAGTACGAAACTGCGATAGGTAAAATGTTGTGAAAACACACAAAACGGCATGAACAAGCCAAATACTGCGTGTTGTACCGTTAAAAGTGTGAAAGTGCTATGTTGTGACATTCTCGGTAAAGCGCATGCAAGTATCGTGAAACCTTAAAGAACGATGTCATTTAGCGAGATACAGCGTTCTGTACTGTAATAAGTTGGTGAGAAACTGTGAGGTCAAGCAAATATCGTAATTGTGAACGAAACAGTGTAATTGAGCGTCTTTAGATACAAGTGCGAATGTTAGGTTAGGTTGACATATCAACCGTCGTAAAACCGCATTAAACAATGTCACTTAGTGAGATGTAGTGTTTTTCAACATTACAAGTCGGTAACTACGATATCTAATGTGAAAGCGCATGAAACCGTCGTAATCTTGTAGAAAACATTGTAAAGTGGCAAGTAAAACGTTTTCTAACGATAGAAGTGCGAAGGTTAGGTTAGGTTAGGTTAGTTTAAGCTAGGTAGCGTCGTGAAACTACCAAAAACGACGTCATATAACGAGATAGTGTTGTTTTATAGCGAGTATTAAACTGCGATAGGTTAAATGTTGTGAAAGCACACAAAACGGCATGAACAAGCCAAATACTGCGTGTTCTACCGTTACAAGTGCGAAACTGCTATATTGTGATATTCTCGTTAAATCGCATGCAAGCATCGTGAAACCTTAAAGAACAATGTCATTTAGCGAGATACAGCGTTCTGTACTGCAATAAGTTGGTGAAAAACTGTGAGGTTATGCAAATATCGTAATTGTGAACAAAACAGTGTAATAGAGCGTTTTTAGATACAAGTGCGAATGTTAGGTTAGGTTAAGATGTGAACCGTCGTAAAACCGCATTAAACAATGTCAATTACTGAGATGCAGTGTTTTTCACCATTAAAAGTGGGGAACTGCGATATTTATTGTGAAAGCGCTTGCAACCGTCGTTAGGTTAGGTTAGGTTAGGTTAGGTTAGGTTTGGTTAGGTTAGGTTAGGTTAGGTTAGGTTAGATTAGGTTAGGTTGGGTTGAGTTGGGTTAGGTTAGGTTAGGTTAGGTTAGGTTGGGTTAGGTTAGGTTAGGTTACGTTAGGTTAGGTTACGTTAGGTTAGGTTAGGTTACGTTAGGTTAGGTTAGGTTAGGTAAGGATAATTTGGTTAGGTTAGGTAAGGTTAGGTTAGGTTAGGTTAGGTTGGGTTGGGTGTTGTTGGGTTGGGTTGGGTTAGGTTGGGTTAAGTTAGGTTAAGTTACGTTAGGTTAGGTTAGGTTAGGTTACGTTAGGTTATGTTAAGTTAGGTTAGGTTACGTTAGGTTAGGTTAGGTCAGGTAAGGTTAGGTTACGTTAGAATAGGTTAGGTTAGGTTACGTTAGGTTAGGTTAAGTTAGGTTAGGTTTGGTTAGGTTAGGTTAGGTTAGCTTAGGTTAGGTTAGGTTGGGTTGGGTTGGGTTAGGTTGGGTTAGGTTAGGTCAGGTTAGGTTAGGTTGGGTTAGGTTAGTTTAGGTTAGGTTAGGTTAGGTTAGGTTAAGTTGGGTTGGGTTAGGTTAGGTTAGATTAGGTAAGGTTAGGTTAGGTTAGGTTAGGTTAGGTTAAGGTATGAAGCGTCGTAAAACCGCATTAAACAATGTCACTTAGTGAGATGCAGTGTTTTTCACCTTTACAAGTTGGCAACTGTGATATCTAATGTGAAAGCACTTGAAACCGTCGTAATGTTGTAGAAAGCAATGTAAAGTAGCGAGTAAAACGTTTTCTAACGATAGAAGTGCGAAGGTCATGTTAGGTTATGTTAGTTTAAGCTAGGTAGCGTCGTGAAACTACCAAAAACAACGTCATCTAGCGAGATAGTGTTGTTTTATTGCGAGTACGAAACTGCGATAGGTGAAATGTTGTGAAAGCACACAAAACGGCATGAACAAGCCAAATACTGCGTGTTGTACCGTTACAAGTGCGAAACTGCTATGTTGTGATATTCTCGTTAAAGCGCATGCAAGCATCGTGAAACCTTAAAGAACGATGTCATTTAGCGAGATACAGCGTTCTGTACTGCAATAAGTTGGTGAAAAACTGTGAGGTTATGCAAATATCCTAATTGTGAACGAAACAGTGTAATAGAGCGTTTTTTAATACAAGTGCGAATGTTAGGTTAGGTTAAGATATGAACCGTCGTAAAACCGCATTAAACAATGTCACTTAGTGAGATGCAGTGTTTTTCACCATTACAAGTTGGGAACTGCGATATCTAATGTGAAAGCACTCGCAAACGTCGTTAGGTTAGGTTAGGTTAGGTTAGGTTACGTTAGGTTAGGTTTGGTTAGGTTAGGTTAGGTTAGGTTAGGTTAGGTTATGTTAGGTTAGGTTGGGTTAGGTTAGGTTAGGTTACGTTAGGTTAAGATATGAACCGCGCTAAAACCACATTAAACAATGTCACTTAGTGAGATGCTGTGTTTTCCACCATTACAAGTCGGGAACTGCGATATCTAATGTGAAAGCGCATGAAACCGTCGTAATCTTGTAGAAAACATTGTAAAGTAGCGAATAAAACGTTTTCTAACGATAGAAGTGCGAAGGTTCGGTTAGATTGAGCTAGGTAGCGTCGTGAAACCACCAAAAACAATGTCATCTAACGAGATAGTGTTGCTTTATTGCGAGTACGAAACTGCGAAAGGTGAAATATTGGGAAAGCACACAAAATGGCATGAACTAGCCAGATACTGCGTCTTGTGCCGTTACAAGTGCGAAACTGCTTTATTGTGATATTCTCGTTAAAGCGCATGCAAGTATCGTGAAACCTTAAAGAACGATGTCATCTAGCGAGATACAGCGTTCTGTACTGTAATAAGTTGGTGAGAAACTGTGAGGTCAAGCAAATAACGTAATTGTGAACGAAACAGTGTAATTGAGCGTATTTAGATACAAGTGCGAATGTTAGGTTAGATTGAGATATCAACTGTCGTAAAACCGCATTAAACAATGTCACTTAGTGAGATGTAGTGTTTTTCAACATTACAAGTCGGGAACTACGATATCTAATGTGAAAGCGCATGAAACCGTCGTAATCTTGTAGAAAACATTGTAAAATTGCGAGTAAAACGTTTTCTAACGATAGAAGTGCGAAGGTTAGGTTAGGTTAGGTTAGTTTAAGCTAGGTAGCGTCGTGAAACTACCAAAAACGACGTCATCTAACGAGATAGTGTTGTTTTATTGCGAGTATTAAACTGCGATAGGTGAAATGTTGTGAATGCACACAAAACGGCATGAACAAGCCAAATACTGCGTGTTCTACCGTTACAAGTGCGAAACTGCTATATTGTGATGTTCTCGTTAAAGCGCATGCAAGCATCGTGAAACCTTAAAGAACAATGTCATTTAGCGAGATACAGCGTTCTGTACTGCAATAAGTTGGTGAAAAACTGTGAGGTTATGCAAATATCGTAATTGTGAACGAAACAGTGTAATAGAGCGTTTTTCAATACAATTACGAATGTTAGGTTAGGTTAAGATATGAACCGTCGTAAAACCGCATTAAACAATGTCACTTAGTGAGATGCAGTGTTTTTCACCATTACAAGTTGGGAACTGCGATATCTAATGTGAAAGCGCTTGCAAACGTCGTTAGGTTAGGTTAGGTAAGGTTAGGTTAGGTTACGTTAGGTTAGGTTTGGTTAGGTTAGGTTAGGTTAGGTTATGTTAGGTTAGGTTGGGTTAGGTTAGGTTAGGTTACGTTAGGTTAAGGTATGAACCGTCGTAAAACCGCAATAAACAATGTCACTTAGTGAGATGTAGTGTTTTTCACCTTTACAAGTTGGGAACTGCGATATCTAATGTGAAAGCGCTTGAAACCGTCGTGATGTTGTAGAAAGCAATGTAAAGTAGCGAGTAAAACGTTTTCATACGATAGAAGTGCGAAGGTTATGTTAGGTTGAGTTATGTTAGTTTAAGCTAGGTAGCGTCGTGAAACCACCAAAAACGACGTCATCTAACGAGATAGTGTTGTTTTATTGCGAGTACGAAACTGCGATAGGTAAAATGTTGTGAAAGCACACAAAACGGCATGAACAAGCCAAATACTGCGTGTTGTACCGTTACAAGTGCGAAAGTGCTATGTTGTGACATTCTCGGTAAAGCGCATGCAAGTATCGTGAAACCTTAAAGAACGATGTCATTTAGCGAGATACAGCGTTCTGTACTGTAATAAGTTGGTGAGAAACTGTGAAGTCAAGCAAATATCGTAATTGTGAACGAAACAGTGTAATTGAGCGTCTTTAGATACAAGTGCGAATGTTAGGTTAGGTTGACATATCAACCGTCGTAAAACCGCATTAAATAATGTCACTTAGTGAGATGTAGTGTTTTTACACATTACAAGTCGGGAACTACGATATCTAATGTGAAAGCGCATGAAACCGTCGTAATCTTGTAGAAAACATTATAAAGTGGCGAGTAAAACGTTTTCTAACGATAGAAGTGCGAAGGTTAGGTTAGGTTAGGTTAGTTAAGCTAGGTAGCGTCGTGAAACTACCAAAAACGACGTCATCTAACGAGATAGTGTTGTTTTATAGCGAGTATTAAACTGCGATATGTGAAATGTTGTGAAGGCACACAAAACGGCATGAACAAGCCAAATACTGCGTGTTCTACCGTTACAAGTGCGAAACTGCTATATTGTGATATTCTCGTTAAATCGCATGCAAGCATCGTGAAACCTTAAAGAACAATGTCATTTAGCGAGATACAGCGTTCTGTACTGCAATAAGTTGGTGAAAAACTGTGAGGTTATGCAAATATCGTAATTGTGAACAGTGTAATAGAGCGTTTTTAGATACAAGTGCGAATGTTAGGTTAGGTTAAGATATGAACCGTCGTAAAACCGCATTAAACAATGTCAATTACTGAGATGCAGTGTTTTTCACCATTAAAAGTGGGGAACTGCGATATTTAATGTGAAAGCGCTTGCAACCGTCGTTAGGTTAGGTTAGGTTAGGTTAGGTTAGGTTAGGTTAGGTTTGGTTAGGTTAGGTTAGGCTAGGTTAGGTTAGGTTGGGTTAGGTTAGGTTAGGTTAGGTTACGTTTGGTTAGGTTACGTTAGGTTAGGTTAGGTTAGGTTACGTTAGGTTAGGTTAGGTAAGGATAATTTGGTTAGGTTAGGTAAGGTTAGGTTAGGTTAGGTTAGGTTGGGTTGGGTTGGGTTGGGTTGGGTTAGGTTGGGTTAGGTTAGGTTAGGTTACGTTAGGTTAGGTTAGGTTAGGTTACGTTAGGTTATGTTAGGTTAGGTTAGGTTACATTAGGTTAGGTTAGGTCAGGTAAGGTTAGCTTACGTTAGAATAGGTTAGGTTAGGTTACGTTAGGTTAGGTTAAGTTAGGTTAGGTTAGGTTTGGTTAGGTTAGGTTAGGTTAGCTTAGGTTAGGTTAGGTTGGGATGGGTTGGGTTAGGTTGGGTTAGGTTAGGTTAGGTTAGGTTAGGTTGGGTTAGGTTAGTTTAGGTTAGGTTAGGTTAGGTTAGGTTAAGTTGGGTTGGGTTAGGTTAGGTTAGGTTAGGTAAGGTTAGGTTAGGTTAGATTAGGTTAGGTTAAGGTATGAACCGTCGTAAAACCGCATTAAACAATGTCACTTAGTGAGATGCAGTGTTTTCACCATTACAAGTCGGGAACTGCGATATCTAATGTGAAAGCGCTTGCAAACGTCGTTAGGTTAGGTTAGGTTAGGTTAGGTTAGGTTTGGTTAGGTTAGGTTAGGTTAGGTTAGGGTATGTTAGGTAAGGTTTGGTTAGGTTAGGTTAGGTTAGGTTGGGTTAGGTAAGGTTAGGTTAGGTTAAGATATGAACCGCGCTAAAACCGCATTAAACAATGTCACTTAGTGAGATGTAGTGTTTTTCAACATTACAAGTCGGGAACTACGATATCTAATGTGAAAGCGCATGAAACCGTCGTAATCTTGTGGAAAACATTATAAAGTGGCGATTAAAACGTTTTCTAACGATAGAAGTGCGAAGGTTAGGTTAGGTTAGGTTAGTTAAGCTAGGTAGCGTCGTGAAACTACCAAAAACGACGTCATCTAACGAGATAGTGTCGTTTTATAGCGAGTATTAAACTGCGATAGGTGAAATGTTGTGAAAGCACACAAAACGGCATGAAAGAGCCAAATACTGCGTGTTGTACCGTTACAAGTGCGAAAGTGCTATGTTGTGACATTCTCGGTAAAGCGCATGCAAGTATCGTGAAACCTTAAAGAACGATGTCATTTAGCGAGATACAGCGTTCTGTACTGTAATAAGTTGGTGAGAAACTGTGAGGTCAAGCAAATATCGTAATTGTGAACGAAACAGTGTAATTGAGCGTCTTTAGATACAAGTGCGAATGTTAGGTTAGGTTGACATATCAACCGTCGTAAAACCGCATTAAACAATGTCACTTAGTGAGATGTAGTGTTTTTCAACATTACAAGTCGGGAACTACGATATCTAATGTGAAAGCGCATGAAACCGTCGTAATCTTGTAGAAAACATTGTAAAGTGGCAAGTAAAACGTTTTCTAACGATAGAAGTGCGAAGGTTAGGTTAGGTTAGGTTAGTTTAAGCTAGGTAGCGTCGTGAAACTACCAAAAACGTCATATAACGAGATAGTGTTGTTTTATAGCGAGTATTAAACTGCGATAGGTTAAATGTTGTGAAAGCACACAAAACGGCATGAACAAGCCAAATACTGCGTGTTCTACCGTTACAAGTGCGAAACTGCTATATTGTGATATTCTCGTTAAATCGCATGCAAGCATCGTGAAACCTTAAAGAACAATGTCATTTAGCGAGATACAGCGTTCTGTACTGCAATAAGTTGGTGAAAAACTGTGAGGTTATGCAAATATCGTAATTGTGAACAAAACAGTGTAATAGAGCGTTTTTAGATACAAGTGCGAATGTTAGGTTAGGTTAAGATATGAACCGTCGTAAAAACGCATTAAACAATGTCAATTACTGAGATGCAGTGTTTTTCACCATTAAAAGTGGGAAACTGCGATATTTATTGTGAAAGCGCTTGCAACCGTCGTTAGGTTAGGTTAGGTTAGGTTAGGTTTGGTTAGGTTAGGTTAGGTTAGGTTAGGTTAGATTAGGTTAGTTTGGGTTGAGTTGGGTTAGGTTAGGTTAGGTTAGGTTAGGTTGGGTTAGGTTAGGTTAGGTTAGGTTAGGTTACGTTAGGTTAGGTTACGTTAGGTTAGGTTAGGTTAGGTTACGTTAGGTTAGGTTAGGTTAGGTAAGGATAATTTGGTTAGGTTAGGTGAGGTTAGGTTAGGTTAGGTTGGGTTGGGTGTTGTTGGGTTGGGTTGGGTTGGGTTAGGTTGGGTTAAGTTAGGTTAAGTTACGTTAGGTTAGGTTAGGTTAGGTTACGTTAGGTTATGTTAGGTTAGGTTAGGTTACGTTAGGTTAGGTTAGGTCAGGTAAGGTTAGGTTACGTTAGAATAGGTTAGGTTAGGTTACGTTAGGTTAGGTTAAGTTAGGTTAGGTTTGGTTAGGTTAGGTTAGGCTAGCTTAGGTTAGGTTAGGTTGGGTTGGGTTGGGTTAGGTTGGGTTAGGTTAGGTCAGGTTAGGTTAGGTTGGGTTAGGTTAGTTTAGGTTAGGTTAGGTTAGGTTAGGTTAAGTTGGGTTGGGTTAGGTTAGGTTAGATTAGGTAAGGTTAGGTTAGGTTAGGTTAGGTTAGGTTAAGGTATGAAGCGTCGTAAAACCGCATTAAACAATGTCACTTAGTGAGATGCAGTGTTTTTCACCTTTACAAGTTGGGAACTGTGATATCTAATGTGAAAGCGCTTGAAACCGTCGTAATGTTGTAGAAAGCAATGTAAAGTAGCGAGTAAAACGTTTTCTAACGATAGAAGTGCGAAGGTCATGTTAGGTTATGTTAGTTTAAGCTAGGTAGCGTCGTGAAACTACCAAAAACAACGTCATCTAACGAGATAGTGTTGTTTTATTGCGAGTACGAAACTGCGATAGGTGAAATGTTGTGAAAGCACACAAAACGGCATGAACAAGCCAAATACTGCGTGTTGTACCGTTACAAGTGCGAAACTGCTATGTTGTGATATTCTCGTTAAAGCGCATGCAAGCATCGTGAAACCTTAAAGAACGATGTCATTTAGCGAGATACAGCGTTCTGTACTGCAATAAGTTGGTGAAAAACTGTGAGGTTATGCAAATATCCTAATTGTGAACGAAACAGTGTAATAGAGCGTTTTTTAATACAAGTGCGAATGTTAGGTTAGGTTAAGATATGAACCGTCGTAAAACCGCATTAAACAATGTCACTTAGTGAGATGCAGTGTTTTTCACCATTACAAGTTGGGAACTGCGATATCTAATGTGAAAGCACTTGCAAACGTCGTTAGGTTAGGTTAGGTTAGGTTAGGTTAGGTTACGTTAGGTTAGGTTTGGTTAGGTTAAGTTAGGTTAGGTTAGGTTAGGTTATGTTAGGTTAGGTTGGGTTAGGTTAGGTTAGGTTACGTTAGGTTAAGATATGAACCGCGCTAAAACCACATTAAACAATGTCACTTAGTGAGATGCTGTGTTTTCCACCATTACAAGTCGGGAACTGCGATATCTAATGTGAAAGCGCATGAAACCGTCGTAATCTTGTAGAAAACATTGTAAAGTAGCGAATAAAACGTTTTCTAACGATAGAAGTGCGAAGGTTCGGTTAGATTGAGCTAGGTAGCGTCGTGAAACCACCAAAAACGATGTCATCTAACGAGATAGTGTTGCTTTATTGCGAGTACGAAACTGCGATAGGTGAAATATTGGGAAAGCACACAAAATGGCATGAACTAGCCAGATACTGCGTCTTGTGCCGTTACAAGTGCGAAACTGCTTTATTGTGATATTCTCGTTAAAGCGCATGCAAGTATCGTGAAACCTTAAAGAACGATGTCATCTAGCGAGATACAGCGTTCTGTACTGTAATAAGTTGGTGAGAAACTGTGAGGTCAAGCAAATATCGTAATTGTGAACGAAACAGTGTAATTGAGCGTATTTAGATACAAGTGCGAATGTTAGGTTAGATTGAGATATCAACCGTCGTAAAACCGCATTAAACAATGTCACTTAGTGAGATGTAGTGTTTTTCAACATTACAAGTCGGGAACTACGATATCTAATGTGAAAGCGCATGAAACCGTCGTAATCTTGTAGAAAACATTGTAAAATTGCGAGTAAAACGTTTTCTAACGATAGAAGTGCGAAGGTTAGGTTAGGTTAGGTTAGTTTAAGCTAGGTAGCGTCGTGAAACTACCAAAAACGACGTCATCTAACGAGATAGTGTTGTTTTATTGCGAGTATTAAACTGCGATAGGTGAAATGTTGTGAATGCACACAAAACGGCATGAACAAGCCAAATACTGCGTGTTCTACCGTTACAAGTGCGAAACTGCTATATTGTGATGTTCTCGTTAAAGCGCATGCAAGCATCGTGAAACCTTAAAGAACAATGTCATTTAGCGAGATACAGCGTTCTGTACTGCAATAAGTTGGTGAAAAACTGTGAGGTTATGCAAATATCGTAATTGTGAACGAAACAGTGTAATAGAGCGTTTTTCAATACAAGTACGAATGTTAGGTTAGGTTAAGATATGAACCGTCGTAAAACCGCATTAAACAATGTCAATTACTGAGATGCAGTGTTTTTCACCATTAAAAGTGGGGAACTGCGATATTTAATGTGAAAGTGCTTGAAACCGTCGTTAGGTTAGGTTAGGTTAGGTTAGGTTAGGTTTGGTTAGGTTAGGTTAGGTTAGGTTAGGTTAGATTAGGTTAGGTTGGGTTGAGTTGGGTTAGGTTAGGTTACGTTAGGTTAGGTTAGGTCAGGTAAGGTTAGGTTACGTTAGAATAGGTTAGGTTAGGTTAGGTTACGTTAGGTTAGGTTAAGTTAGGTTAGGTTAGGTTTGGTTAGCTTAGGTTAGGTTAGCTTAGGTTAGGTTAGGTTTGGTTAGCTTAGGTTAGGTTAGCTTAGGTTAGGTTAGGTTGGGTTGGGTTGGGTTAGGTTGGGTTAGGTTAGGTTAGGTTAGGTTAGGTTGGGTTAGGTTAGTTTAGGTTAGGTTAGGTTAGGTTGGGTTGGGTTGGGTTAGGTTAGGTTAGGTTAGGTTAGGTAAGGTTAGGTTAGGTTAGGTTAGGTTACGTTAGGTTAAGGTATGAACCGTCGTAAAACCGCATTAAACAATGTCACTTAGTGAGATGCAGTGTTTTTCATCTTTACAAGTTGGGAACTGTGATATCTAATGTGAAAGCGCTTGAAACCGTCATAATGTTGTAGAAAGCAATGTAAAGTAGCGAGTAAAACGTTTTCTAACGATAGAAGTGCGAAGGTTATGTTAGGTTGAGTTATGTTAGTTTAAGCTAGGTAGCGTCGTGAAACCACCAAAAACGACGTCATCTAACGAGATAGTGTTGTTTTATTGCGAGTACGAAACTGCGATAGGTAAAATGTTGTGAAAGCACACAAAACGGCATGAACAAGCCAAATACTGCGTGTTGTACCGTTACAAGTGCGAAAGTGCTATGTTGTGACATTCTCGGTAAAGCGCATGCAAGTATCGTGAAACCTTAAAGAACGATGTCATTTAGCGAGATACAGCGTTCTGTACTGTAATAAGTTGGTGAGAAACTGTGAAGTCAAGCAAATATCGTAATTGTGAACGAAACAGTGTAATTGAGCGTCTTTAGATACAAGTGCGAATGTTAGGTTAGGTTGACATATCAACCGTCGTAAAACCGCATTAAACAATGTCACTTAGTGAAATGTGTTTTTACACATTACAAGTCGGGAACTACGATATCTAATGTGAAAGCGCATGAAACCGTCGTAATCTTGTAGAAAACATTATAAAGTGGCGAGTAAAACGTTTTCTAACGATAGAAGTGCGAAGGTTAGGTTAGGTTAGGTTAGTTAAGCTAGGTAGCGTCGTGAAACTACCAAAAACGACGTCATCTAACGAGATAGTGTTGTTTTATAGCGAGTATTAAACTGCGATATGTGAAATGTTGTGAAAGCACACAAAACGGCATGAACAAGCCAAATACTGCGTGTTCTACCGTTACAAGTGCGAAACTGCTATATTGTGATATTCTCGTTAAATCGCATGCAAGCATCGTGAAACCTTAAAGAACAATGTCATTTAGCGAGATACAGCGTTCTGTACTGCAATAAGTTGGTGAAAAACTGTGAGGTTATGCAAATATCGTAATTGTGAACAAACAGTGTAATAGAGCGTTTTTAGATACAAGTGCGAATGTTAGGTTAGGTTAAGATATGAACCGTCGTAAAACCGCATTAAACAATGTCAATTACTGAGATGCAGTGTTTTTCACCATTAAAAGTGGGGAACTGCGATATTTAATGTGAAAGCGCTTGCAACCGTCGTTAGGTTAGGTTAGGTTAGGTTAGGTTAGGTTAGGTTTGGTTAGGTTAGGTTAGGTTAGGTTAGGTTGGGTTAGGTTAGGTTAGGTTAGGTTACGTTTGGTTAGGTTACGTTAGGTTAGGTTAGGTTAGGTTACGTTAGGTTAGGTTAGGTAAGGATAATTTGGTTAGGTTAGGTAAGGTTAGGTTAGGTTAGGTTAGGTTGGGTTGGGTGTTGTTGGGTTGGGTTGGGTTGGGTTAGGTTGGGTTAGGTTAGGTTAGGTTACGTTAGGTTAGGTTAGGTTAGGTTACGTTAGGTTATGTTAGGTTAGGTTAGGTTACGTTAGGTTAGGTTAGGTCAGGTAAGGTTAGCTTACGTTAGAATAGGTTAGGTTAGGTTACGTTAGGTTAGGTTAAGTTAGGTTAGGTTAGGTTTGGTTAGGTTAGGTTAGGTTAGCTTAGGTTAGGTTAGGTTGGGATGGGTTGGGTTAGGTTGGGTTAGGTTAGGTTAGGTTAGGTTAGGTTGGGTTAGGTTAGTTTAGGTTAGGTTAGGTTAGGTTAGGTTAAGTTGGGTTGGGTTAGGTTAGGTTAGGTTAGGTAAGGTTAGGTTAGGTTAGATTAGGTTAGGTTAAGGTATGAACCGTCGTAAAACCGCATTAAACAATGTCACTTAGTGAGATGCAGTGTTTTCACCATTACAAGTCGGGAACTGCGATATCTAATGTGAAAGCGCTTGCAAACGTCGTTAGGTTAGGTTAGGTTAGGTTAGGTTAGGTTTGGTTAGGTTAGGTTAGGTTAGGTTAGGGTATGTTAGGTAAGGTTTGGTTAGGTTAGGTTAGGTTAGGTTGGGTTAGGTAAGGTTAGGTTAGGTTAAGATATGAACCGCGCTAAAACCGCATTAAACAATGTCACTTAGTGAGATGTAGTGTTTTTCAACATTACAAGACGGGAACTACCATATCTAATGTGAAAGCGCATGAAACCGTCGTAATCTTGTGGAAAACATTATAAAGTGGCGATTAAAACGTTTTCTAACGATAGAAGTGCGAAGGTTAGGTTAGGTTAGGTTAGTTAAGCTAGGTAGCGTCGTGAAACTACCAAAAACGACGTCATCTAACGAGATAGTGTTGTTTTATAGCGAGTATTAAACTGCGATAGGTGAAATGTTGTGAAAGCACACAAAACGGCATGAACAAGCCAAATACTGCGTGTTCTACCGTTACAAGTGCGAAACTGCTATATTGTGATATTCTCGTTAAATCGCATGCAAGCATCGTGAAACCTTAAAGAACAATGTCATTTAGCGAGATACAGCGTTCTGTACTGCAATAAGTTGGTGAAAAACTGTGAGGTTATGCAAATATCGTAATTGTGAACAAAACAGTGTAATAGAGCGTTTTTAGATACAAGTGCGAATGTTAGGTTAGGTTAAGATATGAACCGTCGTAAAACCGCATTAAACAATGTCACTTAGTGAGATGCAGTGTTTTTCACCATTACAAGTTGGGAACTGCGACATCTAATGTGAAAGCACTTGCAAACGTCGTTAGGTTAGGTTAGGTTAGGTTAGGTTACGTTAGGTTAGGTTTGGTTACGTTAGGTTAGGTTAGGTTATGTTAGGTTAGGTTGGGTTAGGTTAGGTTAGGTTACGTTAGGTTAAGGTATGAACCGTCGTAAAACCGCAATAAACAATGTCACTTAGTGAGATGCAGTGTTTTTCACCTTTACAAGTTGGGAACTGCGATATCTAATGCGAAAGCGCTTGAAACCGTCGTAATGTTGTAGAAAGCAATGTAAAGTAGCGAGTAAAACGTTTTCTAACGATAGAAGTGCGAAGGTTATGTTAGGTTGAGTTATGTTAGTTTAAGCTAGGTAGCGTCGTGAAACCACTAAAAACGACGTCATCTAACGAGATAGTGTTGTTTTATTGCGAGTACGAAACTGCGATAGGTAAAATGTTGTGAAAGCACACAAAACGGCATGAACAAGCCAAATACTGCGTGTTGTACCGTTACAAGTGCGAAAGTGCTATGTTGTGACATTCTCGGTAAAGCGCATGCAAGTATCGTGAAACCTTAAAGAACGATGTCATTTAGCGAGATACAGCGTTCTGTACTGTAATAAGTTGGTGAGAAACTGTGAGGTCAAGCAAATATCGTAATTGTGAACGAAACAGTGTAATTGAGCGTCTTTAGATACAAGTACGAATGTTAGGTTAGGTTAAGATATGAACCGTCGTAAAACCGCATTAAACAATGTCAATTACTGAGATGCAGTGTTTTTCACCATTAAAAGTGGGGAACTGCGATATTTAATGTGAAAGTGCTTGCAACCGTCGTTAGGTTAGGTTAGGTTAGGTTAGGTTAGGTTTGGTTAGGTTAGGTTAGGTTAGGTTAGGTTAGATTAGGTTAGGTTGGGTTGAGTTGTTTTAGGTTAGGTTACGTTAGGTTAGGTTAGGTCAGGTAAGGTTAGGTTACGTTAGAATAGGTTAGGTTAGGTTAGGTTACGTTAGGTTAGGTTAAGTTAGGTTAGGTTAGGTTTGGTTAGCTTAGGTTAGGTTAGCTTAGGTTAGGTTAGGTTGGGTTGGGTTGGGTTAGGTTGGGTTAGGTTAGGTTAGGTTAGGTTAGGTTGGGTTAGGTTAGTTTGGGTTAGGTTAGGTTAGGTTGGGTTGGGTTGGGTTTGGTTAGGTTAGGTTAGGTTAGGTAAGGTTAGGTTAGGTTAGGTTAGGTTACGTTAGGTTAAGGTATGAACCGTCGTAAAACCGCATTAAACAATGTCACTTAGTGAGATGCAGTGTTTTTCATCTTTACAAGTTGGGAACTGTGATATCTAATGTGAAAGCGCTTGAAACCGTCATAATGTTGTAGAAAGCAATGTAAAGTAGCGAGTAAAACGTTTTCTAACGATAGAAGTGCGAAGGTTATGTTAGGTTGAGTTATGTTAGTTTAAGCTAGGTAGCGTCGTGAAACCACCAAAAACGACGTCATCTAACGAGATAGTGTTGTTTTATTGCGAGTACGAAACTGCGATAGGTAAAATGTTGTGAAAGCACACAAAACGGCATGAACAAGCCAAATACTGCGTGTTGTACCGTTACAAGTGCGAAAGTGCTATGTTGTGACATTCTCGGTAAAGCGCATGCAAGTATCGTGAAACCTTAAAGAACGATGTCATTTAGCGAGATACAGCGTTCTGTACTGTAATAAGTTGGTGAGAAACTGTGAAGTCAAGCAAATATCGTAATTGTGAACGAAACAGTGTAATTGAGCGTCTTTAGATACAAGTGCGAATGTTAGGTTAGGTTGACATATCAACCGTCGTAAAACCGCATTAAACAATGTCACTTAGTGAGATGTGTTTTTACACATTACAAGTCGGGAACTACGATATCTAATGTGAAAGCGCATGAAACCGTCGTAATCTTGTAGAAAACATTATAAAGTGGCGAGTAAAACGTTTTCTAACGATAGAAGTGCGAAGGTTAGGTTAGGTTAGGTTAGTTAAGCTAGGTAGCGTCGTGGAACTACCAAAAACGACGTCATCTAACGAGATAGTGTTGTTTTATAGCGAGTATTAAACTGCGATATGTGAAATGTTGTGAAAGCACACAAAACGGCATGAACAAGCCAAATACTGCGTGTTCTACCGTTACAAGTGCGAAACTGCTATATTGTGATATTCTCGTTAAATCGCATGCAAGCATCGTGAAACCTTAAAGAACAATGTCATTTAGCGAGATACAGCGTTCTGTACTGCAATAAGTTGGTGAAAAACTGTGAGGTTATGCAAATATCGTAATTGTGAACAAACAGTGTAATAGAGCGTTTTTAGATACAAGTGCGAATGTTAGGTTAGGTTAAGATATGAACCGTCGTAAAACCGCATTAAACAATGTCAATTACTGAGATGCAGTGTTTTTCACCATTAAAAGTGGGGAACTGCGATATTTAATGTGAAAGCGCTTGCAACCGTCGTTAGGTTAGGTTAGGTTAGGTTAGGTTAGGTTAGGTTAGGTTTGGTTAGGTTAGGTTAGGTTAGGTTAGGTTAGGTTGGGTTAGGTTAGGTTAGGTTAGGTTACGTTTGGTTAGGTTACGTTAGGTTAGGTTAGGTTAGGTTACGTTAGGTTAGGTTAGGTAAGGATAATTTGGTTAGGTTAGGTAAGGTTAGGTTAGGTTAGGTTAGGTTGGGTTGGGTGTTGTTGGGTTGGGTTGGGTTGGGTTAGGTTGGGTTAGGTTAGGTTAGGTTACGTTAGGTTAGGTTAGGTTAGGTTACGTTAGGTTATGTTAGGTTAGGTTAGGTTACGTTAGGTTAGGTTAGGTCAGGTAAGGTTAGCTTACGTTAGAATAGGTTAGGTTAGGTTACGTTAGGTTAGGTTAAGTTAGGTTAGGTTAGGTTTGGTTAGGTTAGGTTAGGTTAGCTTAGGTTAGGTTAGGTTGGGATGGGTTGGGTTAGGTTGGGTTAGGTTAGGTTAGGTTAGGTTAGGTTGGGTTAGGTTAGTTTAGGTTAGGTTAGGTTAGGTTAGGTTAAGTTGGGTTGGGTTAGGTTAGGTTAGGTTAGGTAAGGTTAGGTTAGGTTAGATTAGGTTAGGTTAAGGTATGAACCGTCGTAAAACCGCATTAAACAATGTCACTTAATGAGATGCAGTGTTTTCACCATTACAAGTCGGGAACTGCGATATCTAATGTGAAAGCGCTTGCAAACGTCGTTAGGTTAGGTTAGGTTAGGTTAGGTTAGGTTTGGTTAGGTTAGGTTAGGTTAGGTTAGGGTATGTTAGGTAAGGTTTGGTTAGGTTAGGTTAGGTTAGGTTGGGTTAGGTAAGGTTAGGTTAGGTTAAGATATGAACCGCGCTAAAACCGCATTAAACAATGTCACTTAGTGAGATGTAGTGTTTTTCAACATTACAAGTCGGGAACTACGATATCTAATGTGAAAGCGCATGAAACCGTCGTAATCTTGTGGAAAACATTATAAAGTGGCGATTAAAACGTTTTCTAACGATAGAAGTGCGAAGGTTAGGTTAGGTTAGGTTAGTTAAGCTAGGTAGCGTCGTGAAACTACCAAAAACGACGTCATCTAACGAGATAGTGTTGTTTTATAGCGAGTATTAAACTGCGATAGGTGAAATGTTGTGAAAGCACACAAAACGGCATGAACAAGCCAAATACTGCGTGTTCTACCGTTACAAGTGCGAAACTGCTATATTGTGATATTCTCGTTAAATCGCATGCAAGCATCGTGAAACCTTAAAGAACAATGTCATTTAGCGAGATACAGCGTTCTGTACTGCAATAAGTTGGTGAAAAACTGTGAGGTTATGCAAATATCGTAATTGTGAACAAAACAGTGTAATAGAGCGTTTTTAGATACAAGTGCGAATGTTAGGTTAGGTTAAGATATGAACCGTCGTAAAACCGCATTAAACAATGTCACTTAGTGAGATGCAGTGTTTTTCACCATTACAAGTTGGGAACTGCGACATCTAATGTGAAAGCACTTGCAAACGTCGTTAGGTTAGGTTAGGTTAGGTTAGGTTACGTTAGGTTAGGTTTGGTTACGTTAGGTTAGGTTAGGTTATGTTAGGTTAGGTTGGGTTAGGTTAGGTTAGGTTACGTTAGGTTAAGGTATGAACCGTCGTAAAACCGCAATAAACAATGTCACTTAGTGAGATGCAGTGTTTTTCACCTTTACAAGTTGGGAACTGCGATATCTAATGCGAAAGCGCTTGAAACCGTCGTAATGTTGTAGAAAGCAATGTAAAGTAGCGAGTAAAACGTTTTCTAACGATAGAAGTGCGAAGGTTATGTTAGGTTGAGTTATGTTAGTTTAAGCTAGGTAGCGTCGTGAAACCACTAAAAACGACGTCATCTAACGAGATAGTGTTGTTTTATTTCGAGTACGAAACTGCGATAGGTAAAATGTTGTGAAAGCACACAAAACGGCATGAACAAGCCAAA